>NW_024427751.1:0-68844 GCF_017562075.2 Anopheles merus
TTATGCCATTTGAAGGAATGTCCACTTTCCCATCCATCCATATGGCCATGGTTGAAATTTTGACGAAAATGCAAGGTCAACATTTCGTTCTTATATCATTGAGGCGTCTGGATAACAAACCAAAGCCCTGAAACACAATAATAAGGATCTTGCGATGAAAAAGTCTCAAATGGGTCATAGTGCACTATAAACGCTGCTAAATTGATAGGTTTTCCCGAGTAAAATTCATTCAGAGCCCATTACAAGACTATCCGTGAGTTTAATCGTAGAACCCATGTGCGGCTTTAGAAGACCCGCTTCAATACCTTTCCAAACTGTCTTAATCGTCTCGCTAGGACACATGGTTACGAAGTTATGCCATTTGAAAGAATGTCCAACTTGTCCCCATCCCTCCTATGGCCATGGTTGAAATTTTGACGAAAATGCAGGTCAACCATTATCGTTCTTATCATTGAGGCTTCTTGAATAACCAAACCAAAGCCCTGGAACACAATAATAAGATCTTGGCGATGAAAAAGTCTCAAAATGGTCATAGTGCACTATATACGCATGCTAAAATTGATAGTTTTCCCGAGTAAAATGCATTCAGAGCCCATTTACAAGACTATCCGTGAGTTTAAATCGTAGAACCCATGTGCGGCTTTAGAAGACCGCTTCAATACCTTCCAAAACTGTCTTAATCGTCTCGCTAGGACACATGGTTACGAAGTTATGGCCATTTGAAGGAATGTCCAACTTTCCCATCCATCCCATATGGCCATGGTTGAATTTTGACGAAAATGCAAGGTCAACCATTATCGTTCTTATATCATGAGGCTTCTTGAATAACCAACCAAAGCCCTGGAACCCATAATAGGATCTTGGCGATGAAAAAGTCTCAAATGGTCATAGTGCACTATATACGCATGCTAAAATTGATAGGTTTTCCCGAGTAAAATGCATTCAGAGCCCATTTACTAGACTATCCGTGAGTTTAATCGTAGAACCCATGTGCGGCTTTAGAAGACCGCTTCAATACCTTTCCCACTGTCTTAATCGTCTCGCTAGGACACATGTTACGAAGTTATGGCCATTTGAAGGATGTCCAACTTTCCCCACCTCCATATGGCCATGGTTGAAATTTGACGAAAATGCAAGGTCAACCATTATCGTTCTTATATCATTGAGGCTTCTTGAATACCAAACCAAAGCCCTGGAACACAATATAAGGATCTTGGCGATGAAAAAGTCTCAAAATGGTCAGTGCACTATATACGCATGCTAAAATTGATAGTTTTCCCGAGTAAAATGCATTCAGAGCCCATTTACAAGACTATCCGTGAGTTTAATCGTAGAACACCATGTGCGGCTTTAGAACCGCTTCAATACCTTTCCAAACTGTCTTAATCGTCTCGCTAGGACACATGGTTACGAAGTTATGGCCATTTGAAGGAATGTCCAACTTTTCCCATCCATCCATATGGCCATGGTTGAAATTTTGACGAAAATGCAAGTCCCCATTATCGTTCTTATATCATTGAGGCTTCTTGAATAACCAAACCAAAGCCCTGGAACACAATAATAAGATCTTGGCGATGAAAAAGTCTCAAATGGTCATAGTGCACTATATACGCATGCTAAATTGATAGTTTTTCCCGAGTAAAATGCATTCAGAGCCCATTTACAAGACTATCCGTGAGTTTAATCGTAGAACCCATGTGCGGCTTTGAAGACCGCTTCAATACCTTTCCAAAACTGTCTTAATCGTCTCGCTAGGACACAGGTTACGAAGTTATGGCCATTGAAGAATTTCCAACTTTCCCATCCATCCATATGGCCATGGTTGAAATTTTGACGAAAATGCAAGGTCCACCATTATCGTTCTTATATCATTGAGGCTTCTTGAATAACCAAACCAAAGCCCTGGAACACAAATAGGATCTGGCGATGAAAAGTCTCAAAATGGGTCATAGTGCACTATATACACATGCTAAATTGATAGGTTTTCCCGAGTAAAATGCATTCAGAGCCCATTTACAAGACTATCCGTGAGTTTAATAATCGTAGAACCCATGTGCGGCTTTAGAAGACCGCTTCAATACCTTTCCAAAACTGTCTTAATCGTCTCGCTAGGACACATGGTTACGAAGTTATGGCCATTTGAAGGATGTCCAACTTTCCCATCCATCCATATGGCCATGGTTGAATTTTGACGAAAATGCAAGTCAACCATTATCGTTCTTATATCATTGAGGCTTCTTGATAACCAAACCAAAGCCCTGGAACACATAATAAGGATCTTGGCGATGAAAAGTCTCAAAATGGGTCATAGTGCACTATATACGCAGCTAAAATTGATAGGTTTTCCCGAGTAAAATGCATTCAGAGCCCATTTACAAGACTATCCGTGAGTTTAATCGTAGAACCCCTGTCGGCTTTAGAAGACCGCTTCAATACCTTTCCAAAACTGTCTTAAAATCGTCTCGCTAGGACCATGGTTTACGAAGTTATGGCCATTTGAAGGAATGTCCAACTTTCCCATCCATCCATATGGCCATGGTTGAAATTTTGACGAAAATGCAAGGTCAACCATTATCGTTCTTATATCATTGAGGCTTCTTGAATAACCAAACCAAAGCCCTGGAACACAATAATAGGATCTGGCGATGAAAAGTCTCAAAATGGTCATAGTGCACTATATACGCATGCTAAAATTGATAGGTTTCCCGAGTAAAATGCATTCAGAGCCCATTTACATACACTATCCGTGAGTTTAATCGTATAACCCATGTGCGGCTTTAGAAGACCGCTTCAATACCTTTTCCAAAACTGTCTTAATCGTCTCGCTAGGACACCATGTTACGAAGTTATGGCCATTTGAAGGATTGTCCAACTTTCCCATCCATCCATATGGCCATGGTTGAATTTTGACGAAAATGCAAGGTCAACCATTATCGTTCTTATATCATTGAGGCTCTTGAATAACAAACCAAAGCCCTGGAACACATATAAGGATCTTGGCGATGAAAAGTCTCAAAATGGGTCATAGTGCACTATATACGCATGCTAAAATTTATATAGTTTTCCCGAGTAAAATGCATTCAGAGCCCATTTACAAGACTATCCGTGAGTTTAATCGTAGACCCCTGTCGGCTTTAGAAGACCGCTTCAATAACTTCCAAAACTGTCTTAATCGTCTCGCTAGGACACATGGTTACGACGTATGGCCATTTGAAGGAATCCAACTTTCCCATCCATCCATATGCCATGGTTGAAATTTTGACGAAAATGCAAGGTCACCATTATCGTTCTTATATCATTGAGGCTTCTTGAATAACCAAACCAAAAGCCCTGGAACACATAATAAGGATCTTGGCGATGAAAAAAGTCTCAAAATGGTCATAGTGCACTATATACGTCATGCTAAAATTGATAGGTTTTCCCGAGTAAAATGCATTCAGAGCCCATTTACAAGACTATCCGTGAGTTTTAATCGTAGAACCCATGCTCGCTCTGTCTCGCTAGGACACCATTGGTTACGAAGTTATGGCCATTTGAAGAATGTCCACTTTCCCATTCCATCCCATATGGCCATGGTTGAAATTTTGACGAAAATGCAAGGTCAACCATTATCGTTCTTATATCATTGAGGCTTCTTGAATACCAACACCAAAGCCCTGGAACACAATAATAAGGATCTTGGCGATGAAAAAGTCTCAAATGGGTCATAGTGCACTATATACGCATGCTAAAATTGATAGTTTCCCGAGTAAAATGCATTCAGAGCCCATTTCAAGACTATCCGTGGAGTTTAATCGTAGAACCCATGTGCGGCTTTAAAGGACCGCTTCAATACCTTTCCAAAACTGTCTTAATCGTCTCGCTAGGACACATGGTTACGAAGTTATGGCCATTTGAAGGAATGTCCAACTTTCCCATCCATCCATATGGCCATGTTGAAATTTTGACGAAAATGCAAGGTCAACCATTATCGTTCTTATATCATTGAGGCTTCTTGAATAACCAAACCAAAGCCCTGAACACAATAATAAGGATCTTGGCGATGAAAAGTCTCAAAATGGGTCATAGTGCACTATATACGCATGCTAAAATTGATAGGTTTTCCCGAGTAAAATGCATTCAGTAGCCATTTACAAGACTATCCGTGAGTTTAATCGTAGAACCCCTGTGCGGCTTTAGAAGACCGCTTCAATACCTTTCCAAAACTGTCTTAATCGTCTCGCTAGGACACATGGTTACGAAGTTATGGCCATTTGAAGGAATGTCCAACTTTCCCATCCATCCATATGGCCATGGTTGAAATTTTGACGAAAATGCAAGGTCAACCATTATCGTTCTTATATCATTGAGGCTTCTTGAATAACCAAACCAAAGCCCTGGAACACAATAAAAGGATCTTGGCGATGAAAAAGTCTCAAAATGGGTCATAGTGCACTATATACGCATGCTAAAATTGATAGGTTTTCCCGAGTAAAATGCATTCAGAGCCCATTTACAAGACTATCCGTGATTTAATCGTAGAACCCATGTGCGGCTTTAGAAGACCGCTTCAATACCTTTCCAAAACTGTCTTAATCGTCTCGCTAGGACACATGGTTACGAAGTTATGGCCCATTTGAAGAATGTCCAACTTTCCCATCCATCCATATGGCCATGGTTGAAATTTTGACGAAAATGCAAGGTCACCATTATGTTCTATATCATTGAGGCTTCTTGAATAACCCACCAAAGCCCTGGAACACAATAATAAGGATCTTGGCGATGAAAAAGTCTCAAATGGTCATAGTGCACTATATACGCATGCTAAAATTGATAGGTTTTTCCCGATAAAATGCATTCAGAGCCCATTTACAAGACTATCCGTGAGTTTAATCGTAGAACCCATGTGCTCTTTAGAAGACGCTTCATACCTTTCCAAAACTGTCTTAATCGTCTCGCTAGGACACATGGTTACGAAGTTATGGCCATTGAAGAATGTCCAACTTTCCCCTCCATCCATATGGCCATGGTTGAAATTTTGACGAAATGCAGGTCACCATTATCGTTCTTATATCATTGAGGCTTCTTGAATAACCAAACCAAAGCCCTGGAACACAATAATAAGGATCTTGGCGATGAAAAAGTCTCAAAATGGGTCGTGCATAGTAGTACACATATCGCATGCTAAAATTGATAGGTTTTCCCGAGTAAAATGCATTCATAGCCCATTTACAAGACTACGGTGAGTTTAATCGTAGAACCCATGTGCGGCTTTAGAAACCGCTTCAATACCTTTCCAAAACTGTCTTAATCGTCTCGCTAGGACACATGGTTACGAAGTTATGGCCATTTGAAGGAATGTCCAACTTTCCCATCCATCCATATGGCCATGTTTGAATTTTGACGAAAATGCAAGTCAACCATTATCGTTCTTATATCATTGAGGCTTCTTGAATAACAACCAAACAACCCTGGAACACAATAATAAGGATCTTGGCGATGAAACAGTCTCAAAATGTCATAGTGCACTAATACGCATGCTAAAATTGATAGGTTTTTCCCGAGTAAAATGCATTCAGAGCCCATTTACCAGACTATCCGTGAGTTTAATCGTAGAACCCATGTGCGGCTTTAGAAGACCGCTTCAATACTTTCCAAAACTGTCTTAATCGTCTCGCTAGGACACATGGTTACGAAGTTATGGCCATTTGAAGGAATGTCCAACTTTCCCATCCATCCATATGGCCATGGTTGAAATTTTGACGAAAATGCAAGGTCAACCATTATCGTTCTTATATCATTGAGGGCTTCTTGAATAACCAAACCAAAGCCCTGGAACACAATAATAAGATCTTGGCGATGAAAAAGTCTCAAAATGGGTCATAGTGCACTATATACGCATGCTAAAATGATAGTTTTCCCGAGTAAAATGCATTCAGAGCCCATTTACAACTATCCGTGAGTTTAATCGTAGAACCCATGTGCGGCTTTAGAAGACCGCTTCCATACCTTTCCAAAACTGTCTTAATCGTCTCGCTAGGGACCATGGTTACGTAAGTGGTGCGCTTTGAAGGAATGTCCAACTTTCCCACCATCCATATGGCCATGGTTGAAATTTTGACGAAATGCAAGGTCAACCATTATCGTTCTTATATCATTGAGGCTTCTTGAATAACCAACCAAAGCCCTGGAACACAATAATAAGGATCTTGGCGATGAAAAAGTCTCAAAATGGGTCATAGTGCACTATATACGCATGCTAAAATTGATAGTTTTCCCGAGTAAATGCATTCAAGCCCATTTACAAGACTATCCGTGAGTTTAATCGTAGAACCCATGTGCGGCTTTAGAAGACCGCTTCAATACCTTTCCAAACTGTCTTAATCGTCTCGCTAGGACACATGTTTACGAAGTTATGGCCATTTGAAGGAATGTCCAACTTTCCCCTCCATCCATATGGCCATGGTTGAAATTTTGACGAAAATGCAAGGTCAACCATTATCGTTCTTATATCATTGAGGCTTCTTGAATAACCAAACCAAAGCCCTGGAACACAATAATAAGGATCTTGGCGAGAAAAAAGTCTCAAAATGGGTCATAGTGCACTATATACGCATGCTAAATTGATAGTTTTCCCGAGTAAAATGCATTCAGAGGCCCATTTACAAGACTATCCGTGAGTTTAATCGTAGAACCCATGTGCGGCTTTAGAAGACCGCTTCAATACCTTTCCAAAACTGTCTTAATCGTCTCGCTAGGACACATGGTTACGAAGTTATGGGCCATTTGAAGGAATGTCAACTTTCCCTCCATCCATATGGCCATGGTTGAAATTTTGACGAAAATGCAAGGTCAACCATTATCGTTCTTATATCATTGAGGCTTCTTGAATAACCAAACCAAAGCCCTGGAACACAATATAAGATCTTGGCGATGAAAAGTCTCAAAATGGGTCATAGTGCACTATATACGCATGCTAAAATTGATAGGTTTTCCCGAGTAAAATGCATTCAGAGCCCATTCCAAGACTATCCGTGAGTTTAATCGTAGAACCCATGTGGCGGCTTTAGAAGACCGCTTCAATACCTTTCCAAAACTGTCTTAATCGTCTCGCTAGGACACATGGTTACGAAGTTATGGCCATTTGAAGGAATGTCCAACTTTCCCCATCCATCCATATGGCCATGGTTGAAATTTTGACGAAAATGCAAGGTCAACCATTATCGTTCTTATATCATGAGGCTTCTTGAATAACCAAACCAAAGCCCTGGAACACATAATAAGGATCTTGGCGATGAAAAAGTCTCAAAATGGGTCATAGTGCACTATATACGCATGCTAAAATTGATAGGTTTCCCCGAGTAAAATGCATTCAGAGCCCATTTACAAGACTATCCGTGAGTTTAATCGTAGAAAACCCATGTGCGGCTTTAGAAGACCGCTTCGCTAATCCTTTCCAAAACTGTCTTAATCGTCTCGCTAGGACATGGTTACGAAGTTATGGCCATTTGAAGGAATGTCCAACTTTCCCATCCATCCCATATGCCATGGTTTGAAATTTGACGAAAATGCAAGGTCAACCATTATCGTTCTTATATCATTGAGGCTTCTTGAATAACCAAACCAAGCCCTGGAACACATAATAAGGATCTTGGCGATGAAAAAGTCTCAAAATGGGTCATAGTGCACTATATACGCATGCTAAAATTGATAGGTTTTCCCGAGTAAAATGCATTCAGAGCCCATTTACAAGACTATCCGAGTTTAATCGTAGAACCCATGTGCGCTTGAAGACCGCTTCAATACCTTTCCAAAACTGTCTTAAATCGTCTCGCTAGGACACATGGTTACGAAGTTATGGCCATTTGAAGGAATGTCCAACTTTCCCATCCATCCATATGGCCATGGTTGAAATTTTGACGAAAATGCAAGGTCAACCATTATCGTTCTTATATCATTGAGGCTTCTGAATAACCAAACCAAAGCCCTGGAACACAATAATAAGGATCTTGGCGATGAAAAAGTCTCAAAATGGGTCATAGTGCACTATATACGCATGCTAAAATTGATAGGTTTTCCCGAGTAAAATGCATTCAGAGCCCATTTACAAGACTATCCGTGAGTTTAATCGTAGAACCCATGTGCGGCTTTAGAAGACCGCTTCAATACCTTTCCAAAACTGTCTTAATCGTCTCGCTAGGACACATGGTTACGAAGTTATGGCCATTTGAAGGAATGTCCAACTTTCCCCTCCATCCATATGGCCATGGTGAAATTTTGACGAAAATGCAAGGTCAACCATTATCGTTCTTATATCATTGAGGCTTCTTGAATAACCAAACCAAAGCCCTGGAACACAATAATAAGGATCTTGGCGATGAAAAAGTCTCAAAATGGGTCATAGTGCACTATACGCATGCTAAAATTGATAGGTTTTCCCGAGTAAAATGCATTCAGAGCCCATTTACAAGACTATCCGTGAGTTTAATCGTAGAACCCATGTGCGGCTTTAGAAGACCGCTTCAATACCTTTCCAAAACTGTCTTAATCGTCTCGCTAGGACACATGGTTACGAAGTTATGGCCATTTGAAGGAATGTCCAACTTTCCCATCCATCCATATGGCCATGTTGAAATTTTGACGAAAATGCAAGGTCAACCATTATCGTTCTTATATCATTGAGGCTTCTTGAATAACCAAACCAAAGCCCTGGAACACAATAATAGGATCTTGGCGATGAAAAGTCTCAAAATGGGTCATAGTGCACTATATACGCATGCTAAAATTGATAGGTTTTCCCGAGTAAAATGCATTCAGAGCCCATTTACAAGACTATCCGTGAGTTTAATCGTAGAACCCATGTGCGGCTTTAGAAGACCGCTTCAATACCTTTCCAAAACTGTCTTAATCGTCTCGCTAGGACACATGGTTACGAAGTTATGGCCATTTGAAGGAATGTCCAACTTTCCCATCCATCCATATGGCCATGGTGAAATTTTGACGAAAATGCAAGGTCAACCATTATCGTTCTTATATCATTGAGGCTTCTTGAATAACCAAACCAAAGCCCTGGAACACAATAATAAGGATCTTGGCGATGAAAAAGTCTCAAATGGGTCATAGTGCACTATATACCGCATGCTAAAATTGATAGGTTTTCCCGAGTAAAATGCATTCAGAGCCCATTTACAAGACTATCCGTGAGTTTAATCGTAGAACCCATGTGCGGCTTTAGAAGACCGCTTCAATACCTTTCCAAAACTGTCTTAATCGTCTCGCTAGGACACATGGTTACGAAGTTATGGCCATTTGAAGGAATGTCCAACTTTCCCATCCATCCATATGGCCATGGTTGAAATTTTGACGAAAATGCAAGGTCAACCATTATCGTTCTTATATCATTGAGGCTTCTTGAATAACAAACCAAAGCCCTGGAACACAATAATAAGGATCTTGGCGATGAAAAGTCTCAAAATGGGTCATAGTGCACTATATACGCATGCTAAAATTGATAGGTTTTCCCGAGTAAAATGCATTCAGAGCCCATTACAAGACTATCCGTGAGTTTAATCGTAGAACCCATGTGCGGCTTTAGAAGACCGCTTCAATACCTTTCCAAAACTGTCTTAATCGTCTCGCTAGGACACATGGTTACGAAGTTATGGCCATTTGAAGGAATGTCCAACTTTCCCATCCATCCATATGGCCATGGTTGAAATTTTGACGAAAATGCAAGGTCAACCATTATCGTTCTTATATCATTGAGGCTTCTTGAATAACCAAACCAAAGCCCTGGAACACAATAATAAGATCTTGGCGATGAAAAAGTCTCAAAATGGGTCATAGTGCACTATATACGCATGCTAAAATTGATAGGTTTTTCCCGATAAATGCATTCAGAGCCCATTTACAAGACTATCCGTGAGTTTAATCGTAGAACCCATGTGCGGCTTTAGAAGACCGCTTCAATACCTTTCCAAACTGTCTTAATCGTCTCGCTAGGACACATGGTTACGAAGTTATGGCCATTTGAAGGAATGTCCAACTTTCCCATCCATCCATATGGCCATGGTTGAAATTTTGACGAAAATGCAAGGTCAACCATTATCGTTCTTATATCATTGAGGCTTCTTGAATAACCAAACCAAAGCCCTGGAACACAATAATAAGGATCTTGGCGATGAAAAAGTCTCAAAATGGGTCATAGTGCACTATATACGCATGCTAAAATTGATAGGTTTTCCCGAAAAATGCATTCAGAGCCCATTTACAAGACTATCCGTGAGTTTAATCGTAGAACCCATGTGCGGCTTTAGAAGACCGCTTCAATACCTTTCCAAAACTGTCTTAATCGTCTCGCTAGGACACATGGTTACGAAGTTATGGCCATTTGAAGGAATGTCCAACTTTCCCATCCATCCATATGGCCATGGTTGAAATTTTGACGAAAATGCAAGGTCAACCATTATCGTTCTTATATCATTGAGGCTTCTTGAATAACCAAACCAAAGCCCTGGAACACAATAATAAGGATCTTGGCGATGAAAAGTCTCAAAATGGGTCATAGTGCACTATATACGCATGCTAAAATTGATAGGTTTTCCCGAGTAAAATGCATTCAGAGCCCATTTACAAGACTACCGTGAGTTTAATCGTAGAACCCATGTGCGGCTTTAGAAGACCGCTTCAATACCTTTCCAAAACTGTCTTAATCGTCTCGCTAGGACACATGGTTACGAAGTTATGGCCATTTGAAGGAATGTCAACTTTCCCATCCATCCATATGGCCATGGTTGAAATTTTGACGAAAATGCAAGGTCAACCATTATCGTTCTTATATCATTGAGGCTTCTTGAATAACCAACCAAAGCCCTGGAACACAATAATAAGGATCTTGGCGATGAAAAAGTCTCAAAATGGGTCATAGTGCACTATATACGCATGCTAAAATTGATAGGTTTTCCCGAGTAAAATGCATTCAGAGCCCATTTACAAGACTATCCGTGAGTTTAATCGTAGAACCCATGTGCGGCTTTAGAAGACCGCTTCAATACCTTTCCAAAACTGTCTTAATCGTCTCGCTAGGACACATGGTTACGAAGTTATGGCCATTTGAAGGAATGTCCAACTTTCCCCTCCATCCATATGGCCATGGTTGAAATTTTGACGAAAATGCAAGGTCAACCATTATCGTTCTTATATCATTGAGGCTTCTTGAATAACCAACCAAAGCCCTGAACACAATAATAAGGATCTTGGCGATGAAAAAGTCTCAAAATGGTCATAGTGCACTATATACCATGCTAAAATTGATAGGTTTTCCCGAGTAAAATGCATTCAGAGCCCATTTACAAGACTACTCCGTGAGTTTAATCGTAGAACCCATGTGCGGCTTTAGAAGACCGCTTCAATACCTTTCCAAAACTGTCTTAATCGTCTCGCTAGGACACATGGTTACGAAGTTATGGCCATTTGAAGGAATGTCCAACTTTCCCCTCCATCCATATGGCCATGGTTGAAATTTTGACGAAAATGCAAGGTCAACCATTATCGTTCTTATATCATTGAGGCTTCTTGAATAACCAAACCAAAGCCCTGGAACACAATATAAGGATCTTGGCGATGAAAAGTCTCAAAATGGTCATAGTGCACTATATACGCATGCTAAAATTGATAGGTTTTCCCGAGTAAATGCATTCAGAGCCCATTTACAAGACTATCCGTGAGTTTAATCGTAGAACCCATGTGCGGCTTTAGAAGACCGCTTCAATACCTTTCCAAAACTGTCTTAATCGTCTCGCTAGGACACATGGTTACGAAGTTATGGCCATTTGAAGGAATGTCCAACTTTCCCATCCATCCATATGGCCATGGTTGAAATTTTGACGAAAATGCAAGGTCAACCATTATCGTTCTTATATCATTGAGGCTTCTTGAATAACCAAACCAAAGCCCTGGAACACAATAATAAGATCTTGGCGATGAAAAAGTCTCAAAATGGGTCATAGTGCACTATATACGCATGCTAAAATTGATAGTTTTCCCGAGTAAAATGCATTCAGAGCCCATTTACAAGACTATCCGTGAGTTTAATCGTAGAACCCATGTGCGGCTTTAGAAGACCGCTTCAATACCTTTCCAAAACTGTCTTAATCGTCTCGCTAGGACACATGGTTACGAAGTTATGGCCATTTGAAGGAATGTCCAACTTTCCCATCCATCCATATGGCCATGGTTGAAATTTTGACGAAATGCAAGGTCAACCATTATCGTTCTTATATCATTGAGGCTTCTTGAATAACCAACCAAAGCCCTGGAACACAATAATAAGGATCTTGGCGATGAAAAAGTCTCAAATGGGTCATAGTGCACTATATACGCATGCTAAAATTGATAGGTTTTCCCGAGTAAAATGCATTCAGAGCCCATTTACAAGACTATCCGTGAGTTTAATCGTAGAACCCATGTGCGGCTTTAGAAGACCGCTTCAATACCTTTCCAAAACTGTCTTAATCGTCTCGCTAGGACACATGGTTACGAAGTTATGGCCATTTGAAAAAATGTCCAACTTTCCCATCCATCCATATGGCCATGGTTGAAATTTTGACGAAAATGCAAGGTCAACCATTATCGTTCTTATATCATTGAGGCTTCTTGAATAACCAAACCAAAGCCCTGGAACACAATAATAAGGATCTTGGCGATGAAAAAGTCTCAAAATGGGTCATAGTGCACTATATAACGCATGCTAAAATTGATAGTTTTTCCCGAGTAAAATGCATTCAGAGCCCATTTACAAGACTATCCGTGAGTTAATCGTAGAACCCATGTGCGGCTTTAGAAGACCGCTTCAATACCTTTCCAAAACTGTCTTAATCGTCTCGCTAGGACACATGGTTACGAAGTTATGGCCATTTGAAGGAATGTCCAACTTTCCCATCCATCCATATGGCCATGGTTGAAATTTTGACGAAAATGCAGGTCAACCATTATCGTTCTTATATCATTGAGGCTTCTTGAATAACCAACCAAAGCCCTGGAACACAATAATAAGGATCTTGGCGATGAAAAGTCTCAAAATGGTCATAGTGCACTATATACGCATGCTAAATTGATAGTTTTCCCGAGTAAAATGCATTCAGAGCCCATTTACAAGACTATCCGTGAGTTTAATCGTAGAACCCATGTGCGGCTTTAGAAGACCGCTTCAATACCTTTCCAAACTGTCTTAATCGTCTCGCTAGGACACATGGTTACGAAGTTATGGCCATTTGAAGGAATGTCCAACTTTCCCATCCATCCATATGGCCATGGTTGAAATTTTGACGAAAATGCAAGGTCAACCATTATCGTTCTTATATCATTGAGGCTTCTTGAATAACCAAACCAAAGCCCTGGAACACACAATAATAAGATCTTGGCGATGAAAAGTCTCAAAATGGGTCATAGTGCACTATATACGCATGCTAAAATTGATAGGTTTTCCCCGAGTAAAATGCATTCAGAGCCCATTTACAAGACTATCCCGTGAGTTTAATCGTAGAACCCATGTGCGGCTTTAGAAGACCGCTTCAATACCTTTCCAAAACTGTCTTAATCGTCTCGCTAGGACACATGGTTACGAAGTTATGGCCATTTGAAGAATGTCCAACTTTCCCATCCATCCATATGGCCATGGTTGAAATTTTGACGAAAATGCAAGGTCAACCATTATCGTTCTTATATCATTGAGGCTTCTTGAATAACCAAACCAAAGCCCTGGAACACAATAATAAGGATCTTGGCGATGAAAAAGTCTCAAAATGGGTCATAGTGCACTATATACGCATGCTAAAATTGAGGTTTTTCCCGAGTAAAATGCATTCAGAGCCCATTTACAAGACTATCCGTGAGTTTAATCGTAGAACCCATGTGCGGCTTTAGAAGACCGCTTCAATACCTTTCCAAAACTGTCTTAATCGTCTCGCTAGGACACATGGTTACGAAGTTATGGCCATTTGAAGAATGTCCAACTTTCCCATCCATCCATATGGCCATGGTTGAAATTTTGACGAAAATGCAAGGTCAACCATATCGTTCTTATATCATTGAGGCTTCTTGAAACCAAACCAAGCCCTGGAACACAATAATAAGGATCTTGGCGATGAAAAAGTCTCAAAATGGGTCATAGTGCACTATATACGCATGCTAAAATTGATAGGTTTTCCCGAGTAAAATGCATTCAGAGCCCATTTACAAACTATCCGTAGAACTATCGTAGAACCCATGTGCGGCTTTAGAAGACCGCTTCAATACCTTTCCAAACTGTCTTAATCGTCTCGCTAGGACACATGGTTACGAAGTTATGGCCATTTGAAGAATGTCCAACTTTCCCATCCATCCATATGGCCATGGTTGAAATTTTGACGAAAATGCAAGGTCAACCATTATCGTTCTTATATCATTGAGGCTTCTTGAATAACCAAACCAAAGCCCTGGAACACAATAATAGGATCTTGGCGATGAAAAAGTCTCAAAATGGGTCATAGTGCACTATATACGCATGCTAAAATTGATAGGTTTTCCCGAGTAAAATGCATTCAGAGCCCATTTACAAGACTATCCGTGAGTTTAATCGTAGAACCCATGTGCGGCTTTAGAAGACCGCTTCAATACCTTTCCAAACTGTCTTAATCGTCTCGCTAGGACACATGGTTACGAAGTTATGGCCATTTGAAGGAATGTCCAACTTTCCCATCCATCCATATGGCCATGGTTGAAATTTTGACGAAAATGCAAGGTCAACCATTATCGTTCTTATATCATTGAGGCTTCTTGAATAACCAAACCAAAGCCCTGGAACACAATAATAAGGATCTTGGCGATGAAAAAGTCTCAAAATGGGTCATAGTGCACTATATATACGCATGCTAAATTGATAGGTTTTCCCGAGTAAAATGCATTCAGAGCCCATTTACAAGACTATCCGTGAGTTTAATCGTAGAACCCATGTGCGGCTTTAGAAGACCGCTTCAATACCTTTCCAAAACTGTCTTAATCGTCTCGCTAGGACACATGGTTACGAAGTTATGGCCATTTGAAGGAATGTCCAACTTTCCCATCCATCCATATGGCCATGGTTGAAATTTTGACGAAAATGCAAGGTCAACCATTATCGTTCTTATATCATTGAGGCTTCTTGAATAACCAAACCAAAGCCCTGGAACACAATAATAAGATCTTGGCGATGAAAAAGTCTCAAAATGGGTCATAGTGCACTATATACGCATGCTAAAATTGATAGGTTTTCCCGAGTAAAATGCATTCAGAGCCCATTTACAAGACTATCCGTGAGTTTAATCGTAGAACCCATGTGCGGCTTTAGAAGACCGCTTCAATACCTTTCCAAAACTGTCTTAATCGTCTCGCTAGGACACATGGTTACGAAGTTATGGCCATTTGAAGGAATGTCCAACTTTCCCCTCCATCCATATGGCCATGGTTGAAATTTTGACGAAAATGCAAGGTCAACCATTATCGTTCTTATATCATTGAGGCTTCTTGAATAACCAAACCAAAGCCCTGGAACACAATAATAAGGATCTTGGCGATGAAAAGTCTCAAAATGGGTCATAGTGCACTATATACGCATGCTAAAATTGATAGGTTTTCCCGAGTAAAATGCATTCAGCCCATTTACAAGACTATCCGTGAGTTAATCGTAGAACCCATGTGCGGCTTTAGAAGACCGCTTCAATACCTTTCCAAAACTGTCTTAATCGTCTCGCTAGGACACATGGTTACGAAGTTATGGCCATTTGAAGGAATGTCCAACTTTCCCATCCATCCATATGGCCATGTTGAAATTTTGACGAAAATGCAAGGTCAACCATTATCGTTCTTATATCATTGAGGCTTCTTGAATAACCAACCAAAGCCCTGGAACACAATAATAAGGATCTTGGCGATGAAAAAGTCTCAAATGGGTCATAGTGCACTATATACGCATGCTAAAATTGATAGGTTTTCCCGAGTAAAATGCATTCAGAGCCATTTACAAGACTATCCGTGAGTTTAATCGTAGAACCCATGTGCGGCTTTAGAAGACCGCTTCAATACCTTTCCAAAACTGTCTTAATCGTCTCGCTAGGACACATGGTTACGAAGTTATGGCCATTTGAAGGAATGTCCAACTTTCCCATCCATCCATATGGCCATGGTTGAAATTTTGACGAAAATGCAAGGTCAACCATTATCGTTCTTATATCATTGAGGCTTCTTGAATAACCAAACCAAAGCCCTGGAACACAATAATAAGGATCTTGGCGATGAAAAAGTCTCAAAATGGGTCATAGTGCACTATATACGCATGCTAAATTGATAGGTTTTCCCGAGTAAAATGCATTCAGAGCCCATTTACAAGACTATCCGTGAGTTTAATCGTAGAACCCATGTGCGGCTTTAGAAGACCGCTTCAATACCTTTCCAAAACTGTCTTAATCGTCTCGCTAGGACACATGGTTACGAAGTTATGGCCATTTGAAGGAATGTCCAACTTTCCCATCCATCCATATGGCCATGGTTGAAATTTTGACGAAAATGCAAGGTCAACCATTATCGTTCTTATATCATTGAGGCTTCTTGAATAACCAAACCAAAGCCCTGGAACACAATAATAAGGATCTTGGCGATGAAAAAGTCTCAAATGGGTCATAGTGCACTATATACGCATGCTAAAATTGATAGGTTTTCCCGAGTAAAATGCATTCAGAGCCCATTTACAAGACTATCCGTGAGTTTAATCGTAGAACCCATGTGCGGCTTTAGAAGACCGCTTCAATACCTTTCCAAAACTGTCTTAATCGTCTCGCTAGGACACATGGTTACGAAGTTATGGCCATTTGAAGGAATGTCCAACTTTCCCATCCATCCATATGGCCATGGTTGAAATTTTGACGAAAATGCAAGGTCAACCATTATCGTTCTTATATCATTGAGGCTTCTTGAATAACCAAACCAAAGCCCTGAACACAATAATAAGGATCTTGGCGATGAAAAAGTCTCAAATGGGTCATAGTGCACTATATACGCATGCTAAAATTGATAGGTTTTCCCGAGTAAAATGCATTCAGAGCCCATTTACAAGACTATCCGTGAGTTTAATCGTAGAACCCATGTGCGGCTTTAGAAGACCGCTTCAATACCTTTCCAAAACTGTCTTAATCGTCTCGCTAGGACACATGGTTACGAAGTTATGGCCATTTGAAGGAATGTCCAACTTTCCCATCCATCCATATGGCCATGGTTGAAATTTTGACGAAAATGCAAGGTCAACCATTATCGTTCTTATATCATTGAGGCTTCTTGAATAACCAAACCAAAGCCCTGGAACACAATAATAAGGATCTTGGCGATGAAAAAGTCTCAAAATGGGTCATAGTGCACTATATACGCATGCTAAAATTGATAGGTTTTCCCGAGTAAAATGCATTCAGAGCCCATTTACAAGACTATCCGTGAGTTTAATCGTAGAACCCATGTGCGGCTTTAGAAGACCGCTTCAATACCTTTCCAAAACTGTCTTAATCGTCTCGCTAGGACACATGGTTACGAAGTTATGGCCATTTGAAGGAATGTCCAACTTTCCCATCCATCCATATGGCCATGGTTGAAATTTTGACGAAAATGCAAGGTCACCATTATCGTTCTTATATCATTGAGGCTTCTTGAATAACCAAACCAAAGCCCTGGAACACAATATAAGGATCTTGGCGATGAAAAAGTCTCAAAATGGTCATAGTGCACTATATACGCATGCTAAATTGATAGGTTTTCCCGAGTAAAATGCATTCAGAGCCCATTTACAAGACTATCCGTGAGTTTAATCGTAGAACCCATGTGCGGCTTTAGAAGACCGCTTCAATACCTTTCCAAAACTGTCTTAATCGTCTCGCTAGGACACATGGTTACGAAGTTATGGCCATTTGAAGGAATGTCCAACTTTCCCATCCATCCATATGGCCATGGTTGAAATTTTGACGAAAATGCAAGGTCAACCATTATCGTTCTTATATCATTGAGGCTTCTTGAATAACCAAACCAAAGCCCTGGAACACAATAATAAGGATCTTGGCGATGAAAAAGTCTCAAAATGGGTCATAGTGCACTATATACGCATGCTAAAATTGATAGGTTTTCCCGAGTAAAATGCATTCAGCCCATTTACAAGACTATCCGTGAGTTTAATCGTAGAACCCATGTGCGGCTTTAGAAGACCGCTTCAATACCTTTCCAAAACTGTCTTAATCGTCTCGCTAGGACACATGGTTACGAAGTTATGGCCATTTGAAGGAATGTCCAACTTTCCCATCCATCCATATGGCCATGGTTGAAATTTTGACGAAAATGCAAGGTCAACCATTATCGTTCTTATATCATTGAGGCTTCTTGAATAACCAAACCAAAGCCCTGGAACACAATAATAAGGATCTTGGCGATGAAAAGTCTCAAAATGGGTCATAGTGCACTATATACGCATGCTAAAATTGATAGGTTTTCCCGAGTAAAATGCATTCAGAGCCCATTTACAAGACTATCCGTGAGTTTAATCGTAGAACCCATGTGCGGCTTTAGAAGACCGCTTCAATACCTTTCCAAAACTGTCTTAATCGTCTCGCTAGGACACATGGTTACGAAGTTATGGCCATTTGAAGGAATGTCCAACTTTCCCATCCATCCATATGGCCATGGTTGAAATTTTGACGAAAATGCAAGGTCAACCATTATCGTTCTTATATCATTGAGGCTTCTTGAATAACCAAACCAAAGCCCTGGAACACAATAATAAGGATCTTGGCGATGAAAAAGTCTCAAAATGGGTCATAGTGCACTATATACGCATGCTAAAATTGATAGGTTTTCCCGAGTAAAATGCATTCAGAGCCCATTTACAAGACTATCCGTGAGTTTAAATCGTAGAACCCATGTGCGGCTTTAGAAGACCGCTTCAATACCTTTCCAAAACTGTCTTAATCGTCTCGCTAGGACACATGGTTACGAAGTTATGGCCATTTGAAGGAATGTCCAACTTTCCCATCCATCCATATGGCCATGGTTGAAATTTTGACGAAAATGCAAGGTCAACCATTATCGTTCTTATATCATTGAGGCTTCTTGAATAACCAAACCAAAGCCCTGGAACACAATAATAAGGATCTTGGCGATGAAAAAGTCTCAAAATGGGTCATAGTGCACTATATACGCATGCTAAAATTGATAGGTTTTCCCGAGTAAAATGCATTCAGAGCCCATTTACAAGACTATCCGTGAGTTTAATCGTAGAACCCATGTGCGGCTTTAGAAGACCGCTTCAATACCTTTCCAAAACTGTCTTAATCGTCTCGCTAGGACACATGGTTACGAAGTTATGGCCATTTGAAGGAATGTCCAACTTTCCCATCCATCCATATGGCCATGGTTGAAATTTTGACGAAAATGCAAGGTCAACCATTATCGTTCTTATATCATTGAGGCTTCTTGAATAACCAAACCAAAGCCCTGGAACACAATAATAAGGATCTTGGCGATGAAAAAGTCTCAAAATGGGTCATAGTGCACTATATACGCATGCTAAAATTGATAGGTTTTCCCGAGTAAAATGCATTCAGAGCCCATTTACAAGACTATCCGTGAGTTTAATCGTAGAACCCATGTGCGGCTTTAGAAGACCGCTTCAATACCTTTCCAAAACTGTCTTAATCGTCTCGCTAGGACACATGGTTACGAAGTTATGGCCATTTGAAGGAATGTCCAACTTTCCCATCCATCCATATGGCCATGGTTGAAATTTTGACGAAAATGCAAGGTCAACCATTATCGTTCTTATATCATTGAGGCTTCTTGAATAACCAAACCAAAGCCCTGGAACACAATAATAAGGATCTTGGCGATGAAAAAGTCTCAAAATGGGTCATAGTGCACTATATACGCATGCTAAAATTGATAGGTTTTCCCGAGTAAAATGCATTCAGAGCCCATTTACAAGACTATCCGTGAGTTTAATCGTAGAACCCATGTGCGGCTTTAGAAGACCGCTTCAATACCTTTCCAAAACTGTCTTAATCGTCTCGCTAGGACACATGGTTACGAAGTTATGGCCATTTGAAGGAATGTCCAACTTTCCCATCCATCCATATGGCCATGGTTGAAATTTTGACGAAAATGCAAGGTCAACCATTATCGTTCTTATATCATTGAGGCTTCTTGAATAACCAAACCAAAGCCCTGGAACACAATAATAAGGATCTTGGCGATGAAAAAGTCTCAAAATGGGTCATAGTGCACTATATACGCATGCTAAAATTGATAGGTTTTCCCGAGTAAAATGCATTCAGAGCCCATTTACAAGACTATCCGTGAGTTTAATCGTAGAACCCATGTGCGGCTTTAGAAGACCGCTTCAATACCTTTCCAAAACTGTCTTAATCGTCTCGCTAGGACACATGGTTACGAAGTTATGGCCATTTGAAGGAATGTCCAACTTTCCCATCCATCCATATGGCCATGGTTGAAATTTTGACGAAAATGCAAGGTCAACCATTATCGTTCTTATATCATTGAGGCTTCTTGAATAACCAAACCAAAGCCCTGGAACACAATAATAAGGATCTTGGCGATGAAAAAGTCTCAAAATGGGTCATAGTGCACTATATACGCATGCTAAAATTGATAGGTTTTCCCGAGTAAAATGCATTCAGAGCCCATTTACAAGACTATCCGTGAGTTTAATCGTAGAACCCATGTGCGGCTTTAGAAGACCGCTTCAATACCTTTCCAAAACTGTCTTAATCGTCTCGCTAGGACACATGGTTACGAAGTTATGGCCATTTGAAGGAATGTCCAACTTTCCCATCCATCCATATGGCCATGGTTGAAATTTTGACGAAAATGCAAGGTCAACCATTATCGTTCTTATATCATTGAGGCTTCTTGAATAACCAAACCAAAGCCCTGGAACACAATAATAAGGATCTTGGCGATGAAAAAGTCTCAAAATGGGTCATAGTGCACTATATACGCATGCTAAAATTGATAGGTTTTCCCGAGTAAAATGCATTCAGAGCCCATTTACAAGACTATCCGTGAGTTTAATCGTAGAACCCATGTGCGGCTTTAGAAGACCGCTTCAATACCTTTCCAAAACTGTCTTAATCGTCTCGCTAGGACACATGGTTACGAAGTTATGGCCATTTGAAGGAATGTCCAACTTTCCCATCCATCCATATGGCCATGGTTGAAATTTTGACGAAAATGCAAGGTCAACCATTATCGTTCTTATATCATTGAGGCTTCTTGAATAACCAAACCAAAGCCCTGGAACACAATAATAAGGATCTTGGCGATGAAAAAGTCTCAAAATGGGTCATAGTGCACTATATACGCATGCTAAAATTGATAGGTTTTCCCGAGTAAAATGCATTCAGAGCCCATTTACAAGACTATCCGTGAGTTTAATCGTAGAACCCATGTGCGGCTTTAGAAGACCGCTTCAATACCTTTCCAAAACTGTCTTAATCGTCTCGCTAGGACACATGGTTACGAAGTTATGGCCATTTGAAGGAATGTCCAACTTTCCCATCCATCCATATGGCCATGGTTGAAATTTTGACGAAAATGCAAGGTCAACCATTATCGTTCTTATATCATTGAGGCTTCTTGAATAACCAAACCAAAGCCCTGGAACACATAATAAGGATCTTGGCGATGAAAAAGTCTCAAAATGGGTCATAGTGCACTATATACGCATGCTAAAATTGATAGGTTTTCCCGAGTAAAATGCATTCAGAGCCCATTTACAAGACTATCCGTGAGTTTAATCGTAGAACCCATGTGCGGCTTTAGAAGACCGCTTCAATACCTTTCCAAAACTGTCTTAATCGTCTCGCTAGGACACATGGTTACGAAGTTATGGCCATTTGAAGGAATGTCCAACTTTCCCATCCATCCATATGGCCATGGTTGAAATTTTGACGAAAATGCAAGGTCAACCATTATCGTTCTTATATCATTGAGGCTTCTTGAATAACCAAACCAAAGCCCTGGAACACAATAATAAGGATCTTGGCGATGAAAAAGTCTCAAAATGGGTCATAGTGCACTATATACGCATGCTAAAATTGATAGGTTTTCCCGAGTAAAATGCATTCAGAGCCCATTTACAAGACTATCCGTGAGTTTAATCGTAGAAGTTTAATCGTAGAACCCATGTGCGGCTTTAGAAGACCGCTTCAATACCTTTCCAAAACTGTCTTAATCGTCTCGCTAGGACACATGGTTACGAAGTTATGGCCATTTGAAGGAATGTCCAACTTTCCCATCCATCCATATGGCCATGGTTGAAATTTTGACGAAAATGCAAGGTCAACCATTATCGTTCTTATATCATTGAGGCTTCTTGAATAACCAAACCAAAGCCCTGGAACACAATAATAAGGATCTTGGCGATGAAAAAGTCTCAAAATGGGTCATAGTGCACTATATACGCATGCTAAAATTGATAGGTTTTCCCGAGTAAAATGCATTCAGAGCCCATTTACAAGACTATCCGTGAGTTTAATCGTAGAACCCATGTGCGGCTTTAGAAGACCGCTTCAATACCTTTCCAAAACTGTCTTAATCGTCTCGCTAGGACACATGGTTACGAAGTTATGGCCATTTGAAGGAATGTCCAACTTTCCCATCCATCCATATGGCCATGGTTGAAATTTTGACGAAAATGCAAGGTCAACCATTATCGTTCTTATATCATTGAGGCTTCTTGAATAACCAAACCAAAGCCCTGGAACACAATAATAAGGATCTTGGCGATGAAAAAGTCTCAAAATGGGTCATAGTGCACTATATACGCATGCTAAAATTGATAGGTTTTCCCGAGTAAAATGCATTCAGAGCCCATTTACAAGACTATCCGTGAGTTTAATCGTAGAACCCATGTGCGGCTTTAGAAGACCGCTTCAATACCTTTCCAAAACTGTCTTAATCGTCTCGCTAGGACACATGGTTACGAAGTTATGGCCATTTGAAGGAATGTCCAACTTTCCCATCCATCCATATGGCCATGGTTGAAATTTTGACGAAAATGCAAGGTCAACCATTATCGTTCTTATATCATTGAGGCTTCTTGAATAACCAAACCAAAGCCCTGGAACACAATAATAAGGATCTTGGCGATGAAAAAGTCTCAAAATGGGTCATAGTGCACTATATACGCATGCTAAAATTGATAGGTTTTCCCGAGTAAAATGCATTCAGAGCCCATTTACAAGACTATCCGTGAGTTTAATCGTAGAACCCATGTGCGGCTTTAGAAGACCGCTTCAATACCTTTCCAAAACTGTCTTAATCGTCTCGCTAGGACACATGGTTACGAAGTTATGGCCATTTGAAGGAATGTCCAACTTTCCCATCCATCCATATGGCCATGGTTGAAATTTTGACGAAAATGCAAGGTCAACCATTATCGTTCTTATATCATTGAGGCTTCTTGAATAACCAAACCAAAGCCCTGGAACACAATAATAAGGATCTTGGCGATGAAAAAGTCTCAAAATGGGTCATAGTGCACTATATACGCATGCTAAAATTGATAGGTTTTCCCGAGTAAAATGCATTCAGAGCCCATTTACAAGACTATCCGTGAGTTTAATCGTAGAACCCATGTGCGGCTTTAGAAGACCGCTTCAATACCTTTCCAAAACTGTCTTAATCGTCTCGCTAGGACACATGGTTACGAAGTTATGGCCATTTGAAGGAATGTCCAACTTTCCCATCCATCCATATGGCCATGGTTGAAATTTTGACGAAAATGCAAGGTCAACCATTATCGTTCTTATATCATTGAGGCTTCTTGAATAACCAAACCAAAGCCCTGGAACACAATAATAAGGATCTTGGCGATGAAAAAGTCTCAAAATGGGTCATAGTGCACTATATACGCATGCTAAAATTGATAGGTTTTCCCGAGTAAAATGCATTCAGAGCCCATTTACAAGACTATCCGTGAGTTTAATCGTAGAACCCATGTGCGGCTTTAGAAGACCGCTTCAATACCTTTCCAAAACTGTCTTAATCGTCTCGCTAGGACACATGGTTACGAAGTTATGGCCATTTGAAGGAATGTCCAACTTTCCCATCCATCCATATGGCCATGGTTGAAATTTTGACGAAAATGCAAGGTCAACCATTATCGTTCTTATATCATTGAGGCTTCTTGAATAACCAAACCAAAGCCCTGGAACACAATAATAAGGATCTTGGCGATGAAAAAGTCTCAAAATGGGTCATAGTGCACTATATACGCATGCTAAAATTGATAGGTTTTCCCGAGTAAAATGCATTCAGAGCCCATTTACAAGACTATCCGTGAGTTTAATCGTAGAACCCATGTGCGGCTTTAGAAGACCGCTTCAATACCTTTCCAAAACTGTCTTAATCGTCTCGCTAGGACACATGGTTACGAAGTTATGGCCATTTGAAGGAATGTCCAACTTTCCCATCCATCCATATGGCCATGGTTGAAATTTTGACGAAAATGCAAGGTCAACCATTATCGTTCTTATATCATTGAGGCTTCTTGAATAACCAAACCAAAGCCCTGGAACACAATAATAAGGATCTTGGCGATGAAAAAGTCTCAAAATGGGTCATAGTGCACTATATACGCATGCTAAAATTGATAGGTTTTCCCGAGTAAAATGCATTCAGAGCCCATTTACAAGACTATCCGTGAGTTTAATCGTAGAACCCATGTGCGGCTTTAGAAGACCGCTTCAATACCTTTCCAAAACTGTCTTAATCGTCTCGCTAGGACACATGGTTACGAAGTTATGGCCATTTGAAGGAATGTCCAACTTTCCCATCCATCCATATGGCCATGGTTGAAATTTTGACGAAAATGCAAGGTCAACCATTATCGTTCTTATATCATTGAGGCTTCTTGAATAACCAAACCAAAGCCCTGGAACACAATAATAAGGATCTTGGCGATGAAAAAGTCTCAAAATGGGTCATAGTGCACTATATACGCATGCTAAAATTGATAGGTTTTCCCGAGTAAAATGCATTCAGAGCCCATTTACAAGACTATCCGTGAGTTTAATCGTAGAACCCATGTGCGGCTTTAGAAGACCGCTTCAATACCTTTCCAAAACTGTCTTAATCGTCTCGCTAGGACACATGGTTACGAAGTTATGGCCATTTGAAGGAATGTCCAACTTTCCCATCCATCCATATGGCCATGGTTGAAATTTTGACGAAAATGCAAGGTCAACCATTATCGTTCTTATATCATTGAGGCTTCTTGAATAACCAAACCAAAGCCCTGGAACACAATAATAAGGATCTTGGCGATGAAAAAGTCTCAAAATGGGTCATAGTGCACTATATACGCATGCTAAAATTGATAGGTTTTCCCGAGTAAAATGCATTCAGAGCCCATTTACAAGACTATCCGTGAGTTTAATCGTAGAACCCATGTGCGGCTTTAGAAGACCGCTTCAATACCTTTCCAAAACTGTCTTAATCGTCTCGCTAGGACACATGGTTACGAAGTTATGGCCATTTGAAGGAATGTCCAACTTTCCCATCCATCCATATGGCCATGGTTGAAATTTTGACGAAAATGCAAGGTCAACCATTATCGTTCTTATATCATTGAGGCTTCTTGAATAACCAAACCAAAGCCCTGGAACACAATAATAAGGATCTTGGCGATGAAAAAGTCTCAAAATGGGTCATAGTGCACTATATACGCATGCTAAAATTGATAGGTTTTCCCGAGTAAAATGCATTCAGAGCCCATTTACAAGACTATCCGTGAGTTTAATCGTAGAACCCATGTGCGGCTTTAGAAGACCGCTTCAATACCTTTCCAAAACTGTCTTAATCGTCTCGCTAGGACACATGGTTACGAAGTTATGGCCATTTGAAGGAATGTCCAACTTTCCCATCCATCCATATGGCCATGGTTGAAATTTTGACGAAAATGCAAGGTCAACCATTATCGTTCTTATATCATTGAGGCTTCTTGAATAACCAAACCAAAGCCCTGGAACACAATAATAAGGATCTTGGCGATGAAAAAGTCTCAAAATGGGTCATAGTGCACTATATACGCATGCTAAAATTGATAGGTTTTCCCGAGTAAAATGCATTCAGAGCCCATTTACAAGACTATCCGTGAGTTTAATCGTAGAACCCATGTGCGGCTTTAGAAGACCGCTTCAATACCTTTCCAAAACTGTCTTAATCGTCTCGCTAGGACACATGGTTACGAAGTTATGGCCATTTGAAGGAATGTCCAACTTTCCCATCCATCCATATGGCCATGGTTGAAATTTTGACGAAAATGCAAGGTCAACCATTATCGTTCTTATATCATTGAGGCTTCTTGAATAACCAAACCAAAGCCCTGGAACACAATAATAAGGATCTTGGCGATGAAAAAGTCTCAAAATGGGTCATAGTGCACTATATACGCATGCTAAAATTGATAGGTTTTCCCGAGTAAAATGCATTCAGAGCCCATTTACAAGACTATCCGTGAGTTTAATCGTAGAACCCATGTGCGGCTTTAGAAGACCGCTTCAATACCTTTCCAAAACTGTCTTAATCGTCTCGCTAGGACACATGGTTACGAAGTTATGGCCATTTGAAGGAATGTCCAACTTTCCCATCCATCCATATGGCCATGGTTGAAATTTTGACGAAAATGCAAGGTCAACCATTATCGTTCTTATATCATTGAGGCTTCTTGAATAACCAAACCAAAGCCCTGGAACACAATAATAAGGATCTTGGCGATGAAAAAGTCTCAAAATGGGTCATAGTGCACTATATACGCATGCTAAAATTGATAGGTTTTCCCGAGTAAAATGCATTCAGAGCCCATTTACAAGACTATCCGTGAGTTTAATCGTAGAACCCATGTGCGGCTTTAGAAGACCGCTTCAATACCTTTCCAAAACTGTCTTAATCGTCTCGCTAGGACACATGGTTACGAAGTTATGGCCATTTGAAGGAATGTCCAACTTTCCCATCCATCCATATGGCCATGGTTGAAATTTTGACGAAAATGCAAGGTCAACCATTATCGTTCTTATATCATTGAGGCTTCTTGAATAACCAAACCAAAGCCCTGGAACACAATAATAAGGATCTTGGCGATGAAAAAGTCTCAAAATGGGTCATAGTGCACTATATACGCATGCTAAAATTGATAGGTTTTCCCGAGTAAAATGCATTCAGAGCCCATTTACAAGACTATCCGTGAGTTTAATCGTAGAACCCATGTGCGGCTTTAGAAGACCGCTTCAATACCTTTCCAAAACTGTCTTAATCGTCTCGCTAGGACACATGGTTACGAAGTTATGGCCATTTGAAGGAATGTCCAACTTTCCCATCCATCCATATGGCCATGGTTGAAATTTTGACGAAAATGCAAGGTCAACCATTATCGTTCTTATATCATTGAGGCTTCTTGAATAACCAAACCAAAGCCCTGGAACACAATAATAAGGATCTTGGCGATGAAAAAGTCTCAAAATGGGTCATAGTGCACTATATACGCATGCTAAAATTGATAGGTTTTCCCGAGTAAAATGCATTCAGAGCCCATTTACAAGACTATCCGTGAGTTTAATCGTAGAACCCATGTGCGGCTTTAGAAGACCGCTTCAATACCTTTCCAAAACTGTCTTAATCGTCTCGCTAGGACACATGGTTACGAAGTTATGGCCATTTGAAGGAATGTCCAACTTTCCCATCCATCCATATGGCCATGGTTGAAATTTTGACGAAAATGCAAGGTCAACCATTATCGTTCTTATATCATTGAGGCTTCTTGAATAACCAAACCAAAGCCCTGGAACACAATAATAAGGATCTTGGCGATGAAAAAGTCTCAAAATGGGTCATAGTGCACTATATACGCATGCTAAAATTGATAGGTTTTCCCGAGTAAAATGCATTCAGAGCCCATTTACAAGACTATCCGTGAGTTTAATCGTAGAACCCATGTGCGGCTTTAGAAGACCGCTTCAATACCTTTCCAAAACTGTCTTAATCGTCTCGCTAGGACACATGGTTACGAAGTTATGGCCATTTGAAGGAATGTCCAACTTTCCCATCCATCCATATGGCCATGGTTGAAATTTTGACGAAAATGCAAGGTCAACCATTATCGTTCTTATATCATTGAGGCTTCTTGAATAACCAAACCAAAGCCCTGGAACACAATAATAAGGATCTTGGCGATGAAAAAGTCTCAAAATGGGTCATAGTGCACTATATACGCATGCTAAAATTGATAGGTTTTCCCGAGTAAAATGCATTCAGAGCCCATTTACAAGACTATCCGTGAGTTTAATCGTAGAACCCATGTGCGGCTTTAGAAGACCGCTTCAATACCTTTCCAAAACTGTCTTAATCGTCTCGCTAGGACACATGGTTACGAAGTTATGGCCATTTGAAGGAATGTCCAACTTTCCCATCCATCCATATGGCCATGGTTGAAATTTTGACGAAAATGCAAGGTCAACCATTATCGTTCTTATATCATTGAGGCTTCTTGAATAACCAAACCAAAGCCCTGGAACACAATAATAAGGATCTTGGCGATGAAAAAGTCTCAAAATGGGTCATAGTGCACTATATACGCATGCTAAAATTGATAGGTTTTCCCGAGTAAAATGCATTCAGAGCCCATTTACAAGACTATCCGTGAGTTTAATCGTAGAACCCATGTGCGGCTTTAGAAGACCGCTTCAATACCTTTCCAAAACTGTCTTAATCGTCTCGCTAGGACACATGGTTACGAAGTTATGGCCATTTGAAGGAATGTCCAACTTTCCCATCCATCCATATGGCCATGGTTGAAATTTTGACGAAAATGCAAGGTCAACCATTATCGTTCTTATATCATTGAGGCTTCTTGAATAACCAAACCAAAGCCCTGGAACACAATAATAAGGATCTTGGCGATGAAAAAGTCTCAAAATGGGTCATAGTGCACTATATACGCATGCTAAAATTGATAGGTTTTCCCGAGTAAAATGCATTCAGAGCCCATTTACAAGACTATCCGTGAGTTTAATCGTAGAACCCATGTGCGGCTTTAGAAGACCGCTTCAATACCTTTCCAAAACTGTCTTAATCGTCTCGCTAGGACACATGGTTACGAAGTTATGGCCATTTGAAGGAATGTCCAACTTTCCCATCCATCCATATGGCCATGGTTGAAATTTTGACGAAAATGCAAGGTCAACCATTATCGTTCTTATATCATTGAGGCTTCTTGAATAACCAAACCAAAGCCCTGGAACACAATAATAAGGATCTTGGCGATGAAAAAGTCTCAAAATGGGTCATAGTGCACTATATACGCATGCTAAAATTGATAGGTTTTCCCGAGTAAAATGCATTCAGAGCCCATTTACAAGACTATCCGTGAGTTTAATCGTAGAACCCATGTGCGGCTTTAGAAGACCGCTTCAATACCTTTCCAAAACTGTCTTAATCGTCTCGCTAGGACACATGGTTACGAAGTTATGGCCATTTGAAGGAATGTCCAACTTTCCCATCCATCCATATGGCCATGGTTGAAATTTTGACGAAAATGCAAGGTCAACCATTATCGTTCTTATATCATTGAGGCTTCTTGAATAACCAAACCAAAGCCCTGGAACACAATAATAAGGATCTTGGCGATGAAAAAGTCTCAAAATGGGTCATAGTGCACTATATACGCATGCTAAAATTGATAGGTTTTCCCGAGTAAAATGCATTCAGAGCCCATTTACAAGACTATCCGTGAGTTTAATCGTAGAACCCATGTGCGGCTTTAGAAGACCGCTTCAATACCTTTCCAAAACTGTCTTAATCGTCTCGCTAGGACACATGGTTACGAAGTTATGGCCATTTGAAGGAATGTCCAACTTTCCCATCCATCCATATGGCCATGGTTGAAATTTTGACGAAAATGCAAGGTCAACCATTATCGTTCTTATATCATTGAGGCTTCTTGAATAACCAAACCAAAGCCCTGGAACACAATAATAAGGATCTTGGCGATGAAAAAGTCTCAAAATGGGTCATAGTGCACTATATACGCATGCTAAAATTGATAGGTTTTCCCGAGTAAAATGCATTCAGAGCCCATTTACAAGACTATCCGTGAGTTTAATCGTAGAACCCATGTGCGGCTTTAGAAGACCGCTTCAATACCTTTCCAAAACTGTCTTAATCGTCTCGCTAGGACACATGGTTACGAAGTTATGGCCATTTGAAGGAATGTCCAACTTTCCCATCCATCCATATGGCCATGGTTGAAATTTTGACGAAAATGCAAGGTCAACCATTATCGTTCTTATATCATTGAGGCTTCTTGAATAACCAAACCAAAGCCCTGGAACACAATAATAAGGATCTTGGCGATGAAAAAGTCTCAAAATGGGTCATAGTGCACTATATACGCATGCTAAAATTGATAGGTTTTCCCGAGTAAAATGCATTCAGAGCCCATTTACAAGACTATCCGTGAGTTTAATCGTAGAACCCATGTGCGGCTTTAGAAGACCGCTTCAATACCTTTCCAAAACTGTCTTAATCGTCTCGCTAGGACACATGGTTACGAAGTTATGGCCATTTGAAGGAATGTCCAACTTTCCCATCCATCCATATGGCCATGGTTGAAATTTTGACGAAAATGCAAGGTCAACCATTATCGTTCTTATATCATTGAGGCTTCTTGAATAACCAAACCAAAGCCCTGGAACACAATAATAAGGATCTTGGCGATGAAAAAGTCTCAAAATGGGTCATAGTGCACTATATACGCATGCTAAAATTGATAGGTTTTCCCGAGTAAAATGCATTCAGAGCCCATTTACAAGACTATCCGTGAGTTTAATCGTAGAACCCATGTGCGGCTTTAGAAGACCGCTTCAATACCTTTCCAAAACTGTCTTAATCGTCTCGCTAGGACACATGGTTACGAAGTTATGGCCATTTGAAGGAATGTCCAACTTTCCCATCCATCCATATGGCCATGGTTGAAATTTTGACGAAAATGCAAGGTCAACCATTATCGTTCTTATATCATTGAGGCTTCTTGAATAACCAAACCAAAGCCCTGGAACACAATAATAAGGATCTTGGCGATGAAAAAGTCTCAAAATGGGTCATAGTGCACTATATACGCATGCTAAAATTGATAGGTTTTCCCGAGTAAAATGCATTCAGAGCCCATTTACAAGACTATCCGTGAGTTTAATCGTAGAACCCATGTGCGGCTTTAGAAGACCGCTTCAATACCTTTCCAAAACTGTCTTAATCGTCTCGCTAGGACACATGGTTACGAAGTTATGGCCATTTGAAGGAATGTCCAACTTTCCCATCCATCCATATGGCCATGGTTGAAATTTTGACGAAAATGCAAGGTCAACCATTATCGTTCTTATATCATTGAGGCTTCTTGAATAACCAAACCAAAGCCCTGGAACACAATAATAAGGATCTTGGCGATGAAAAAGTCTCAAAATGGGTCATAGTGCACTATATACGCATGCTAAAATTGATAGGTTTTCCCGAGTAAAATGCATTCAGAGCCCATTTACAAGACTATCCGTGAGTTTAATCGTAGAACCCATGTGCGGCTTTAGAAGACCGCTTCAATACCTTTCCAAAACTGTCTTAATCGTCTCGCTAGGACACATGGTTACGAAGTTATGGCCATTTGAAGGAATGTCCAACTTTCCCATCCATCCATATGGCCATGGTTGAAATTTTGACGAAAATGCAAGGTCAACCATTATCGTTCTTATATCATTGAGGCTTCTTGAATAACCAAACCAAAGCCCTGGAACACAATAATAAGGATCTTGGCGATGAAAAAGTCTCAAAATGGGTCATAGTGCACTATATACGCATGCTAAAATTGATAGGTTTTCCCGAGTAAAATGCATTCAGAGCCCATTTACAAGACTATCCGTGAGTTTAATCGTAGAACCCATGTGCGGCTTTAGAAGACCGCTTCAATACCTTTCCAAAACTGTCTTAATCGTCTCGCTAGGACACATGGTTACGAAGTTATGGCCATTTGAAGGAATGTCCAACTTTCCCATCCATCCATATGGCCATGGTTGAAATTTTGACGAAAATGCAAGGTCAACCATTATCGTTCTTATATCATTGAGGCTTCTTGAATAACCAAACCAAAGCCCTGGAACACAATAATAAGGATCTTGGCGATGAAAAAGTCTCAAAATGGGTCATAGTGCACTATATACGCATGCTAAAATTGATAGGTTTTCCCGAGTAAAATGCATTCAGAGCCCATTTACAAGACTATCCGTGAGTTTAATCGTAGAACCCATGTGCGGCTTTAGAAGACCGCTTCAATACCTTTCCAAAACTGTCTTAATCGTCTCGCTAGGACACATGGTTACGAAGTTATGGCCATTTGAAGGAATGTCCAACTTTCCCATCCATCCATATGGCCATGGTTGAAATTTTGACGAAAATGCAAGGTCAACCATTATCGTTCTTATATCATTGAGGCTTCTTGAATAACCAAACCAAAGCCCTGGAACACAATAATAAGGATCTTGGCGATGAAAAAGTCTCAAAATGGGTCATAGTGCACTATATACGCATGCTAAAATTGATAGGTTTTCCCGAGTAAAATGCATTCAGAGCCCATTTACAAGACTATCCGTGAGTTTAATCGTAGAACCCATGTGCGGCTTTAGAAGACCGCTTCAATACCTTTCCAAAACTGTCTTAATCGTCTCGCTAGGACACATGGTTACGAAGTTATGGCCATTTGAAGGAATGTCCAACTTTCCCATCCATCCATATGGCCATGGTTGAAATTTTGACGAAAATGCAAGGTCAACCATTATCGTTCTTATATCATTGAGGCTTCTTGAATAACCAAACCAAAGCCCTGGAACACAATAATAAGGATCTTGGCGATGAAAAAGTCTCAAAATGGGTCATAGTGCACTATATACGCATGCTAAAATTGATAGGTTTTCCCGAGTAAAATGCATTCAGAGCCCATTTACAAGACTATCCGTGAGTTTAATCGTAGAACCCATGTGCGGCTTTAGAAGACCGCTTCAATACCTTTCCAAAACTGTCTTAATCGTCTCGCTAGGACACATGGTTACGAAGTTATGGCCATTTGAAGGAATGTCCAACTTTCCCATCCATCCATATGGCCATGGTTGAAATTTTGACGAAAATGCAAGGTCAACCATTATCGTTCTTATATCATTGAGGCTTCTTGAATAACCAAACCAAAGCCCTGGAACACAATAATAAGGATCTTGGCGATGAAAAAGTCTCAAAATGGGTCATAGTGCACTATATACGCATGCTAAAATTGATAGGTTTTCCCGAGTAAAATGCATTCAGAGCCCATTTACAAGACTATCCGTGAGTTTAATCGTAGAACCCATGTGCGGCTTTAGAAGACCGCTTCAATACCTTTCCAAAACTGTCTTAATCGTCTCGCTAGGACACATGGTTACGAAGTTATGGCCATTTGAAGGAATGTCCAACTTTCCCATCCATCCATATGGCCATGGTTGAAATTTTGACGAAAATGCAAGGTCAACCATTATCGTTCTTATATCATTGAGGCTTCTTGAATAACCAAACCAAAGCCCTGGAACACAATAATAAGGATCTTGGCGATGAAAAAGTCTCAAAATGGGTCATAGTGCACTATATACGCATGCTAAAATTGATAGGTTTTCCCGAGTAAAATGCATTCAGAGCCCATTTACAAGACTATCCGTGAGTTTAATCGTAGAACCCATGTGCGGCTTTAGAAGACCGCTTCAATACCTTTCCAAAACTGTCTTAATCGTCTCGCTAGGACACATGGTTACGAAGTTATGGCCATTTGAAGGAATGTCCAACTTTCCCATCCATCCATATGGCCATGGTTGAAATTTTGACGAAAATGCAAGGTCAACCATTATCGTTCTTATATCATTGAGGCTTCTTGAATAACCAAACCAAAGCCCTGGAACACAATAATAAGGATCTTGGCGATGAAAAAGTCTCAAAATGGGTCATAGTGCACTATATACGCATGCTAAAATTGATAGGTTTTCCCGAGTAAAATGCATTCAGAGCCCATTTACAAGACTATCCGTGAGTTTAATCGTAGAACCCATGTGCGGCTTTAGAAGACCGCTTCAATACCTTTCCAAAACTGTCTTAATCGTCTCGCTAGGACACATGGTTACGAAGTTATGGCCATTTGAAGGAATGTCCAACTTTCCCATCCATCCATATGGCCATGGTTGAAATTTTGACGAAAATGCAAGGTCAACCATTATCGTTCTTATATCATTGAGGCTTCTTGAATAACCAAACCAAAGCCCTGGAACACAATAATAAGGATCTTGGCGATGAAAAAGTCTCAAAATGGGTCATAGTGCACTATATACGCATGCTAAAATTGATAGGTTTTCCCGAGTAAAATGCATTCAGAGCCCATTTACAAGACTATCCGTGAGTTTAATCGTAGAACCCATGTGCGGCTTTAGAAGACCGCTTCAATACCTTTCCAAAACTGTCTTAATCGTCTCGCTAGGACACATGGTTACGAAGTTATGGCCATTTGAAGGAATGTCCAACTTTCCCATCCATCCATATGGCCATGGTTGAAATTTTGACGAAAATGCAAGGTCAACCATTATCGTTCTTATATCATTGAGGCTTCTTGAATAACCAAACCAAAGCCCTGGAACACAATAATAAGGATCTTGGCGATGAAAAAGTCTCAAAATGGGTCATAGTGCACTATATACGCATGCTAAAATTGATAGGTTTTCCCGAGTAAAATGCATTCAGAGCCCATTTACAAGACTATCCGTGAGTTTAATCGTAGAACCCATGTGCGGCTTTAGAAGACCGCTTCAATACCTTTCCAAAACTGTCTTAATCGTCTCGCTAGGACACATGGTTACGAAGTTATGGCCATTTGAAGGAATGTCCAACTTTCCCATCCATCCATATGGCCATGGTTGAAATTTTGACGAAAATGCAAGGTCAACCATTATCGTTCTTATATCATTGAGGCTTCTTGAATAACCAAACCAAAGCCCTGGAACACAATAATAAGGATCTTGGCGATGAAAAAGTCTCAAAATGGGTCATAGTGCACTATATACGCATGCTAAAATTGATAGGTTTTCCCGAGTAAAATGCATTCAGAGCCCATTTACAAGACTATCCGTGAGTTTAATCGTAGAACCCATGTGCGGCTTTAGAAGACCGCTTCAATACCTTTCCAAAACTGTCTTAATCGTCTCGCTAGGACACATGGTTACGAAGTTATGGCCATTTGAAGGAATGTCCAACTTTCCCATCCATCCATATGGCCATGGTTGAAATTTTGACGAAAATGCAAGGTCAACCATTATCGTTCTTATATCATTGAGGCTTCTTGAATAACCAAACCAAAGCCCTGGAACACAATAATAAGGATCTTGGCGATGAAAAAGTCTCAAAATGGGTCATAGTGCACTATATACGCATGCTAAAATTGATAGGTTTTCCCGAGTAAAATGCATTCAGAGCCCATTTACAAGACTATCCGTGAGTTTAATCGTAGAACCCATGTGCGGCTTTAGAAGACCGCTTCAATACCTTTCCAAAACTGTCTTAATCGTCTCGCTAGGACACATGGTTACGAAGTTATGGCCATTTGAAGGAATGTCCAACTTTCCCATCCATCCATATGGCCATGGTTGAAATTTTGACGAAAATGCAAGGTCAACCATTATCGTTCTTATATCATTGAGGCTTCTTGAATAACCAAACCAAAGCCCTGGAACACAATAATAAGGATCTTGGCGATGAAAAAGTCTCAAAATGGGTCATAGTGCACTATATACGCATGCTAAAATTGATAGGTTTTCCCGAGTAAAATGCATTCAGAGCCCATTTACAAGACTATCCGTGAGTTTAATCGTAGAACCCATGTGCGGCTTTAGAAGACCGCTTCAATACCTTTCCAAAACTGTCTTAATCGTCTCGCTAGGACACATGGTTACGAAGTTATGGCCATTTGAAGGAATGTCCAACTTTCCCATCCATCCATATGGCCATGGTTGAAATTTTGACGAAAATGCAAGGTCAACCATTATCGTTCTTATATCATTGAGGCTTCTTGAATAACCAAACCAAAGCCCTGGAACACAATAATAAGGATCTTGGCGATGAAAAAGTCTCAAAATGGGTCATAGTGCACTATATACGCATGCTAAAATTGATAGGTTTTCCCGAGTAAAATGCATTCAGAGCCCATTTACAAGACTATCCGTGAGTTTAATCGTAGAACCCATGTGCGGCTTTAGAAGACCGCTTCAATACCTTTCCAAAACTGTCTTAATCGTCTCGCTAGGACACATGGTTACGAAGTTATGGCCATTTGAAGGAATGTCCAACTTTCCCATCCATCCATATGGCCATGGTTGAAATTTTGACGAAAATGCAAGGTCAACCATTATCGTTCTTATATCATTGAGGCTTCTTGAATAACCAAACCAAAGCCCTGGAACACAATAATAAGGATCTTGGCGATGAAAAAGTCTCAAAATGGGTCATAGTGCACTATATACGCATGCTAAAATTGATAGGTTTTCCCGAGTAAAATGCATTCAGAGCCCATTTACAAGACTATCCGTGAGTTTAATCGTAGAACCCATGTGCGGCTTTAGAAGACCGCTTCAATACCTTTCCAAAACTGTCTTAATCGTCTCGCTAGGACACATGGTTACGAAGTTATGGCCATTTGAAGGAATGTCCAACTTTCCCATCCATCCATATGGCCATGGTTGAAATTTTGACGAAAATGCAAGGTCAACCATTATCGTTCTTATATCATTGAGGCTTCTTGAATAACCAAACCAAAGCCCTGGAACACAATAATAAGGATCTTGGCGATGAAAAAGTCTCAAAATGGGTCATAGTGCACTATATACGCATGCTAAAATTGATAGGTTTTCCCGAGTAAAATGCATTCAGAGCCCATTTACAAGACTATCCGTGAGTTTAATCGTAGAACCCATGTGCGGCTTTAGAAGACCGCTTCAATACCTTTCCAAAACTGTCTTAATCGTCTCGCTAGGACACATGGTTACGAAGTTATGGCCATTTGAAGGAATGTCCAACTTTCCCATCCATCCATATGGCCATGGTTGAAATTTTGACGAAAATGCAAGGTCAACCATTATCGTTCTTATATCATTGAGGCTTCTTGAATAACCAAACCAAAGCCCTGGAACACAATAATAAGGATCTTGGCGATGAAAAAGTCTCAAAATGGGTCATAGTGCACTATATACGCATGCTAAAATTGATAGGTTTTCCCGAGTAAAATGCATTCAGAGCCCATTTACAAGACTATCCGTGAGTTTAATCGTAGAACCCATGTGCGGCTTTAGAAGACCGCTTCAATACCTTTCCAAAACTGTCTTAATCGTCTCGCTAGGACACATGGTTACGAAGTTATGGCCATTTGAAGGAATGTCCAACTTTCCCATCCATCCATATGGCCATGGTTGAAATTTTGACGAAAATGCAAGGTCAACCATTATCGTTCTTATATCATTGAGGCTTCTTGAATAACCAAACCAAAGCCCTGGAACACAATAATAAGGATCTTGGCGATGAAAAAGTCTCAAAATGGGTCATAGTGCACTATATACGCATGCTAAAATTGATAGGTTTTCCCGAGTAAAATGCATTCAGAGCCCATTTACAAGACTATCCGTGAGTTTAATCGTAGAACCCATGTGCGGCTTTAGAAGACCGCTTCAATACCTTTCCAAAACTGTCTTAATCGTCTCGCTAGGACACATGGTTACGAAGTTATGGCCATTTGAAGGAATGTCCAACTTTCCCATCCATCCATATGGCCATGGTTGAAATTTTGACGAAAATGCAAGGTCAACCATTATCGTTCTTATATCATTGAGGCTTCTTGAATAACCAAACCAAAGCCCTGGAACACAATAATAAGGATCTTGGCGATGAAAAAGTCTCAAAATGGGTCATAGTGCACTATATACGCATGCTAAAATTGATAGGTTTTCCCGAGTAAAATGCATTCAGAGCCCATTTACAAGACTATCCGTGAGTTTAATCGTAGAACCCATGTGCGGCTTTAGAAGACCGCTTCAATACCTTTCCAAAACTGTCTTAATCGTCTCGCTAGGACACATGGTTACGAAGTTATGGCCATTTGAAGGAATGTCCAACTTTCCCATCCATCCATATGGCCATGGTTGAAATTTTGACGAAAATGCAAGGTCAACCATTATCGTTCTTATATCATTGAGGCTTCTTGAATAACCAAACCAAAGCCCTGGAACACAATAATAAGGATCTTGGCGATGAAAAAGTCTCAAAATGGGTCATAGTGCACTATATACGCATGCTAAAATTGATAGGTTTTCCCGAGTAAAATGCATTCAGAGCCCATTTACAAGACTATCCGTGAGTTTAATCGTAGAACCCATGTGCGGCTTTAGAAGACCGCTTCAATACCTTTCCAAAACTGTCTTAATCGTCTCGCTAGGACACATGGTTACGAAGTTATGGCCATTTGAAGGAATGTCCAACTTTCCCATCCATCCATATGGCCATGGTTGAAATTTTGACGAAAATGCAAGGTCAACCATTATCGTTCTTATATCATTGAGGCTTCTTGAATAACCAAACCAAAGCCCTGGAACACAATAATAAGGATCTTGGCGATGAAAAAGTCTCAAAATGGGTCATAGTGCACTATATACGCATGCTAAAATTGATAGGTTTTCCCGAGTAAAATGCATTCAGAGCCCATTTACAAGACTATCCGTGAGTTTAATCGTAGAACCCATGTGCGGCTTTAGAAGACCGCTTCAATACCTTTCCAAAACTGTCTTAATCGTCTCGCTAGGACACATGGTTACGAAGTTATGGCCATTTGAAGGAATGTCCAACTTTCCCATCCATCCATATGGCCATGGTTGAAATTTTGACGAAAATGCAAGGTCAACCATTATCGTTCTTATATCATTGAGGCTTCTTGAATAACCAAACCAAAGCCCTGGAACACAATAATAAGGATCTTGGCGATGAAAAAGTCTCAAAATGGGTCATAGTGCACTATATACGCATGCTAAAATTGATAGGTTTTCCCGAGTAAAATGCATTCAGAGCCCATTTACAAGACTATCCGTGAGTTTAATCGTAGAACCCATGTGCGGCTTTAGAAGACCGCTTCAATACCTTTCCAAAACTGTCTTAATCGTCTCGCTAGGACACATGGTTACGAAGTTATGGCCATTTGAAGGAATGTCCAACTTTCCCATCCATCCATATGGCCATGGTTGAAATTTTGACGAAAATGCAAGGTCAACCATTATCGTTCTTATATCATTGAGGCTTCTTGAATAACCAAACCAAAGCCCTGGAACACAATAATAAGGATCTTGGCGATGAAAAAGTCTCAAAATGGGTCATAGTGCACTATATACGCATGCTAAAATTGATAGGTTTTCCCGAGTAAAATGCATTCAGAGCCCATTTACAAGACTATCCGTGAGTTTAATCGTAGAACCCATGTGCGGCTTTAGAAGACCGCTTCAATACCTTTCCAAAACTGTCTTAATCGTCTCGCTAGGACACATGGTTACGAAGTTATGGCCATTTGAAGGAATGTCCAACTTTCCCATCCATCCATATGGCCATGGTTGAAATTTTGACGAAAATGCAAGGTCAACCATTATCGTTCTTATATCATTGAGGCTTCTTGAATAACCAAACCAAAGCCCTGGAACACAATAATAAGGATCTTGGCGATGAAAAAGTCTCAAAATGGGTCATAGTGCACTATATACGCATGCTAAAATTGATAGGTTTTCCCGAGTAAAATGCATTCAGAGCCCATTTACAAGACTATCCGTGAGTTTAATCGTAGAACCCATGTGCGGCTTTAGAAGACCGCTTCAATACCTTTCCAAAACTGTCTTAATCGTCTCGCTAGGACACATGGTTACGAAGTTATGGCCATTTGAAGGAATGTCCAACTTTCCCATCCATCCATATGGCCATGGTTGAAATTTTGACGAAAATGCAAGGTCAACCATTATCGTTCTTATATCATTGAGGCTTCTTGAATAACCAAACCAAAGCCCTGGAACACAATAATAAGGATCTTGGCGATGAAAAAGTCTCAAAATGGGTCATAGTGCACTATATACGCATGCTAAAATTGATAGGTTTTCCCGAGTAAAATGCATTCAGAGCCCATTTACAAGACTATCCGTGAGTTTAATCGTAGAACCCATGTGCGGCTTTAGAAGACCGCTTCAATACCTTTCCAAAACTGTCTTAATCGTCTCGCTAGGACACATGGTTACGAAGTTATGGCCATTTGAAGGAATGTCCAACTTTCCCATCCATCCATATGGCCATGGTTGAAATTTTGACGAAAATGCAAGGTCAACCATTATCGTTCTTATATCATTGAGGCTTCTTGAATAACCAAACCAAAGCCCTGGAACACAATAATAAGGATCTTGGCGATGAAAAAGTCTCAAAATGGGTCATAGTGCACTATATACGCATGCTAAAATTGATAGGTTTTCCCGAGTAAAATGCATTCAGAGCCCATTTACAAGACTATCCGTGAGTTTAATCGTAGAACCCATGTGCGGCTTTAGAAGACCGCTTCAATACCTTTCCAAAACTGTCTTAATCGTCTCGCTAGGACACATGGTTACGAAGTTATGGCCATTTGAAGGAATGTCCAACTTTCCCATCCATCCATATGGCCATGGTTGAAATTTTGACGAAAATGCAAGGTCAACCATTATCGTTCTTATATCATTGAGGCTTCTTGAATAACCAAACCAAAGCCCTGGAACACAATAATAAGGATCTTGGCGATGAAAAAGTCTCAAAATGGGTCATAGTGCACTATATACGCATGCTAAAATTGATAGGTTTTCCCGAGTAAAATGCATTCAGAGCCCATTTACAAGACTATCCGTGAGTTTAATCGTAGAACCCATGTGCGGCTTTAGAAGACCGCTTCAATACCTTTCCAAAACTGTCTTAATCGTCTCGCTAGGACACATGGTTACGAAGTTATGGCCATTTGAAGGAATGTCCAACTTTCCCATCCATCCATATGGCCATGGTTGAAATTTTGACGAAAATGCAAGGTCAACCATTATCGTTCTTATATCATTGAGGCTTCTTGAATAACCAAACCAAAGCCCTGGAACACAATAATAAGGATCTTGGCGATGAAAAAGTCTCAAAATGGGTCATAGTGCACTATATACGCATGCTAAAATTGATAGGTTTTCCCGAGTAAAATGCATTCAGAGCCCATTTACAAGACTATCCGTGAGTTTAATCGTAGAACCCATGTGCGGCTTTAGAAGACCGCTTCAATACCTTTCCAAAACTGTCTTAATCGTCTCGCTAGGACACATGGTTACGAAGTTATGGCCATTTGAAGGAATGTCCAACTTTCCCATCCATCCATATGGCCATGGTTGAAATTTTGACGAAAATGCAAGGTCAACCATTATCGTTCTTATATCATTGAGGCTTCTTGAATAACCAAACCAAAGCCCTGGAACACAATAATAAGGATCTTGGCGATGAAAAAGTCTCAAAATGGGTCATAGTGCACTATATACGCATGCTAAAATTGATAGGTTTTCCCGAGTAAAATGCATTCAGAGCCCATTTACAAGACTATCCGTGAGTTTAATCGTAGAACCCATGTGCGGCTTTAGAAGACCGCTTCAATACCTTTCCAAAACTGTCTTAATCGTCTCGCTAGGACACATGGTTACGAAGTTATGGCCATTTGAAGGAATGTCCAACTTTCCCATCCATCCATATGGCCATGGTTGAAATTTTGACGAAAATGCAAGGTCAACCATTATCGTTCTTATATCATTGAGGCTTCTTGAATAACCAAACCAAAGCCCTGGAACACAATAATAAGGATCTTGGCGATGAAAAAGTCTCAAAATGGGTCATAGTGCACTATATACGCATGCTAAAATTGATAGGTTTTCCCGAGTAAAATGCATTCAGAGCCCATTTACAAGACTATCCGTGAGTTTAATCGTAGAACCCATGTGCGGCTTTAGAAGACCGCTTCAATACCTTTCCAAAACTGTCTTAATCGTCTCGCTAGGACACATGGTTACGAAGTTATGGCCATTTGAAGGAATGTCCAACTTTCCCATCCATCCATATGGCCATGGTTGAAATTTTGACGAAAATGCAAGGTCAACCATTATCGTTCTTATATCATTGAGGCTTCTTGAATAACCAAACCAAAGCCCTGGAACACAATAATAAGGATCTTGGCGATGAAAAAGTCTCAAAATGGGTCATAGTGCACTATATACGCATGCTAAAATTGATAGGTTTTCCCGAGTAAAATGCATTCAGAGCCCATTTACAAGACTATCCGTGAGTTTAATCGTAGAACCCATGTGCGGCTTTAGAAGACCGCTTCAATACCTTTCCAAAACTGTCTTAATCGTCTCGCTAGGACACATGGTTACGAAGTTATGGCCATTTGAAGGAATGTCCAACTTTCCCATCCATCCATATGGCCATGGTTGAAATTTTGACGAAAATGCAAGGTCAACCATTATCGTTCTTATATCATTGAGGCTTCTTGAATAACCAAACCAAAGCCCTGGAACACAATAATAAGGATCTTGGCGATGAAAAAGTCTCAAAATGGGTCATAGTGCACTATATACGCATGCTAAAATTGATAGGTTTTCCCGAGTAAAATGCATTCAGAGCCCATTTACAAGACTATCCGTGAGTTTAATCGTAGAACCCATGTGCGGCTTTAGAAGACCGCTTCAATACCTTTCCAAAACTGTCTTAATCGTCTCGCTAGGACACATGGTTACGAAGTTATGGCCATTTGAAGGAATGTCCAACTTTCCCATCCATCCATATGGCCATGGTTGAAATTTTGACGAAAATGCAAGGTCAACCATTATCGTTCTTATATCATTGAGGCTTCTTGAATAACCAAACCAAAGCCCTGGAACACAATAATAAGGATCTTGGCGATGAAAAAGTCTCAAAATGGGTCATAGTGCACTATATACGCATGCTAAAATTGATAGGTTTTCCCGAGTAAAATGCATTCAGAGCCCATTTACAAGACTATCCGTGAGTTTAATCGTAGAACCCATGTGCGGCTTTAGAAGACCGCTTCAATACCTTTCCAAAACTGTCTTAATCGTCTCGCTAGGACACATGGTTACGAAGTTATGGCCATTTGAAGGAATGTCCAACTTTCCCATCCATCCATATGGCCATGGTTGAAATTTTGACGAAAATGCAAGGTCAACCATTATCGTTCTTATATCATTGAGGCTTCTTGAATAACCAAACCAAAGCCCTGGAACACAATAATAAGGATCTTGGCGATGAAAAAGTCTCAAAATGGGTCATAGTGCACTATATACGCATGCTAAAATTGATAGGTTTTCCCGAGTAAAATGCATTCAGAGCCCATTTACAAGACTATCCGTGAGTTTAATCGTAGAACCCATGTGCGGCTTTAGAAGACCGCTTCAATACCTTTCCAAAACTGTCTTAATCGTCTCGCTAGGACACATGGTTACGAAGTTATGGCCATTTGAAGGAATGTCCAACTTTCCCATCCATCCATATGGCCATGGTTGAAATTTTGACGAAAATGCAAGGTCAACCATTATCGTTCTTATATCATTGAGGCTTCTTGAATAACCAAACCAAAGCCCTGGAACACAATAATAAGGATCTTGGCGATGAAAAAGTCTCAAAATGGGTCATAGTGCACTATATACGCATGCTAAAATTGATAGGTTTTCCCGAGTAAAATGCATTCAGAGCCCATTTACAAGACTATCCGTGAGTTTAATCGTAGAACCCATGTGCGGCTTTAGAAGACCGCTTCAATACCTTTCCAAAACTGTCTTAATCGTCTCGCTAGGACACATGGTTACGAAGTTATGGCCATTTGAAGGAATGTCCAACTTTCCCATCCATCCATATGGCCATGGTTGAAATTTTGACGAAAATGCAAGGTCAACCATTATCGTTCTTATATCATTGAGGCTTCTTGAATAACCAAACCAAAGCCCTGGAACACAATAATAAGGATCTTGGCGATGAAAAAGTCTCAAAATGGGTCATAGTGCACTATATACGCATGCTAAAATTGATAGGTTTTCCCGAGTAAAATGCATTCAGAGCCCATTTACAAGACTATCCGTGAGTTTAATCGTAGAACCCATGTGCGGCTTTAGAAGACCGCTTCAATACCTTTCCAAAACTGTCTTAATCGTCTCGCTAGGACACATGGTTACGAAGTTATGGCCATTTGAAGGAATGTCCAACTTTCCCATCCATCCATATGGCCATGGTTGAAATTTTGACGAAAATGCAAGGTCAACCATTATCGTTCTTATATCATTGAGGCTTCTTGAATAACCAAACCAAAGCCCTGGAACACAATAATAAGGATCTTGGCGATGAAAAAGTCTCAAAATGGGTCATAGTGCACTATATACGCATGCTAAAATTGATAGGTTTTCCCGAGTAAAATGCATTCAGAGCCCATTTACAAGACTATCCGTGAGTTTAATCGTAGAACCCATGTGCGGCTTTAGAAGACCGCTTCAATACCTTTCCAAAACTGTCTTAATCGTCTCGCTAGGACACATGGTTACGAAGTTATGGCCATTTGAAGGAATGTCCAACTTTCCCATCCATCCATATGGCCATGGTTGAAATTTTGACGAAAATGCAAGGTCAACCATTATCGTTCTTATATCATTGAGGCTTCTTGAATAACCAAACCAAAGCCCTGGAACACAATAATAAGGATCTTGGCGATGAAAAAGTCTCAAAATGGGTCATAGTGCACTATATACGCATGCTAAAATTGATAGGTTTTCCCGAGTAAAATGCATTCAGAGCCCATTTACAAGACTATCCGTGAGTTTAATCGTAGAACCCATGTGCGGCTTTAGAAGACCGCTTCAATACCTTTCCAAAACTGTCTTAATCGTCTCGCTAGGACACATGGTTACGAAGTTATGGCCATTTGAAGGAATGTCCAACTTTCCCATCCATCCATATGGCCATGGTTGAAATTTTGACGAAAATGCAAGGTCAACCATTATCGTTCTTATATCATTGAGGCTTCTTGAATAACCAAACCAAAGCCCTGGAACACAATAATAAGGATCTTGGCGATGAAAAAGTCTCAAAATGGGTCATAGTGCACTATATACGCATGCTAAAATTGATAGGTTTTCCCGAGTAAAATGCATTCAGAGCCCATTTACAAGACTATCCGTGAGTTTAATCGTAGAACCCATGTGCGGCTTTAGAAGACCGCTTCAATACCTTTCCAAAACTGTCTTAATCGTCTCGCTAGGACACATGGTTACGAAGTTATGGCCATTTGAAGGAATGTCCAACTTTCCCATCCATCCATATGGCCATGGTTGAAATTTTGACGAAAATGCAAGGTCAACCATTATCGTTCTTATATCATTGAGGCTTCTTGAATAACCAAACCAAAGCCCTGGAACACAATAATAAGGATCTTGGCGATGAAAAAGTCTCAAAATGGGTCATAGTGCACTATATACGCATGCTAAAATTGATAGGTTTTCCCGAGTAAAATGCATTCAGAGCCCATTTACAAGACTATCCGTGAGTTTAATCGTAGAACCCATGTGCGGCTTTAGAAGACCGCTTCAATACCTTTCCAAAACTGTCTTAATCGTCTCGCTAGGACACATGGTTACGAAGTTATGGCCATTTGAAGGAATGTCCAACTTTCCCATCCATCCATATGGCCATGGTTGAAATTTTGACGAAAATGCAAGGTCAACCATTATCGTTCTTATATCATTGAGGCTTCTTGAATAACCAAACCAAAGCCCTGGAACACAATAATAAGGATCTTGGCGATGAAAAAGTCTCAAAATGGGTCATAGTGCACTATATACGCATGCTAAAATTGATAGGTTTTCCCGAGTAAAATGCATTCAGAGCCCATTTACAAGACTATCCGTGAGTTTAATCGTAGAACCCATGTGCGGCTTTAGAAGACCGCTTCAATACCTTTCCAAAACTGTCTTAATCGTCTCGCTAGGACACATGGTTACGAAGTTATGGCCATTTGAAGGAATGTCCAACTTTCCCATCCATCCATATGGCCATGGTTGAAATTTTGACGAAAATGCAAGGTCAACCATTATCGTTCTTATATCATTGAGGCTTCTTGAATAACCAAACCAAAGCCCTGGAACACAATAATAAGGATCTTGGCGATGAAAAAGTCTCAAAATGGGTCATAGTGCACTATATACGCATGCTAAAATTGATAGGTTTTCCCGAGTAAAATGCATTCAGAGCCCATTTACAAGACTATCCGTGAGTTTAATCGTAGAACCCATGTGCGGCTTTAGAAGACCGCTTCAATACCTTTCCAAAACTGTCTTAATCGTCTCGCTAGGACACATGGTTACGAAGTTATGGCCATTTGAAGGAATGTCCAACTTTCCCATCCATCCATATGGCCATGGTTGAAATTTTGACGAAAATGCAAGGTCAACCATTATCGTTCTTATATCATTGAGGCTTCTTGAATAACCAAACCAAAGCCCTGGAACACAATAATAAGGATCTTGGCGATGAAAAAGTCTCAAAATGGGTCATAGTGCACTATATACGCATGCTAAAATTGATAGGTTTTCCCGAGTAAAATGCATTCAGAGCCCATTTACAAGACTATCCGTGAGTTTAATCGTAGAACCCATGTGCGGCTTTAGAAGACCGCTTCAATACCTTTCCAAAACTGTCTTAATCGTCTCGCTAGGACACATGGTTACGAAGTTATGGCCATTTGAAGGAATGTCCAACTTTCCCATCCATCCATATGGCCATGGTTGAAATTTTGACGAAAATGCAAGGTCAACCATTATCGTTCTTATATCATTGAGGCTTCTTGAATAACCAAACCAAAGCCCTGGAACACAATAATAAGGATCTTGGCGATGAAAAAGTCTCAAAATGGGTCATAGTGCACTATATACGCATGCTAAAATTGATAGGTTTTCCCGAGTAAAATGCATTCAGAGCCCATTTACAAGACTATCCGTGAGTTTAATCGTAGAACCCATGTGCGGCTTTAGAAGACCGCTTCAATACCTTTCCAAAACTGTCTTAATCGTCTCGCTAGGACACATGGTTACGAAGTTATGGCCATTTGAAGGAATGTCCAACTTTCCCATCCATCCATATGGCCATGGTTGAAATTTTGACGAAAATGCAAGGTCAACCATTATCGTTCTTATATCATTGAGGCTTCTTGAATAACCAAACCAAAGCCCTGGAACACAATAATAAGGATCTTGGCGATGAAAAAGTCTCAAAATGGGTCATAGTGCACTATATACGCATGCTAAAATTGATAGGTTTTCCCGAGTAAAATGCATTCAGAGCCCATTTACAAGACTATCCGTGAGTTTAATCGTAGAACCCATGTGCGGCTTTAGAAGACCGCTTCAATACCTTTCCAAAACTGTCTTAATCGTCTCGCTAGGACACATGGTTACGAAGTTATGGCCATTTGAAGGAATGTCCAACTTTCCCATCCATCCATATGGCCATGGTTGAAATTTTGACGAAAATGCAAGGTCAACCATTATCGTTCTTATATCATTGAGGCTTCTTGAATAACCAAACCAAAGCCCTGGAACACAATAATAAGGATCTTGGCGATGAAAAAGTCTCAAAATGGGTCATAGTGCACTATATACGCATGCTAAAATTGATAGGTTTTCCCGAGTAAAATGCATTCAGAGCCCATTTACAAGACTATCCGTGAGTTTAATCGTAGAACCCATGTGCGGCTTTAGAAGACCGCTTCAATACCTTTCCAAAACTGTCTTAATCGTCTCGCTAGGACACATGGTTACGAAGTTATGGCCATTTGAAGGAATGTCCAACTTTCCCATCCATCCATATGGCCATGGTTGAAATTTTGACGAAAATGCAAGGTCAACCATTATCGTTCTTATATCATTGAGGCTTCTTGAATAACCAAACCAAAGCCCTGGAACACAATAATAAGGATCTTGGCGATGAAAAAGTCTCAAAATGGGTCATAGTGCACTATATACGCATGCTAAAATTGATAGGTTTTCCCGAGTAAAATGCATTCAGAGCCCATTTACAAGACTATCCGTGAGTTTAATCGTAGAACCCATGTGCGGCTTTAGAAGACCGCTTCAATACCTTTCCAAAACTGTCTTAATCGTCTCGCTAGGACACATGGTTACGAAGTTATGGCCATTTGAAGGAATGTCCAACTTTCCCATCCATCCATATGGCCATGGTTGAAATTTTGACGAAAATGCAAGGTCAACCATTATCGTTCTTATATCATTGAGGCTTCTTGAATAACCAAACCAAAGCCCTGGAACACAATAATAAGGATCTTGGCGATGAAAAAGTCTCAAAATGGGTCATAGTGCACTATATACGCATGCTAAAATTGATAGGTTTTCCCGAGTAAAATGCATTCAGAGCCCATTTACAAGACTATCCGTGAGTTTAATCGTAGAACCCATGTGCGGCTTTAGAAGACCGCTTCAATACCTTTCCAAAACTGTCTTAATCGTCTCGCTAGGACACATGGTTACGAAGTTATGGCCATTTGAAGGAATGTCCAACTTTCCCATCCATCCATATGGCCATGGTTGAAATTTTGACGAAAATGCAAGGTCAACCATTATCGTTCTTATATCATTGAGGCTTCTTGAATAACCAAACCAAAGCCCTGGAACACAATAATAAGGATCTTGGCGATGAAAAAGTCTCAAAATGGGTCATAGTGCACTATATACGCATGCTAAAATTGATAGGTTTTCCCGAGTAAAATGCATTCAGAGCCCATTTACAAGACTATCCGTGAGTTTAATCGTAGAACCCATGTGCGGCTTTAGAAGACCGCTTCAATACCTTTCCAAAACTGTCTTAATCGTCTCGCTAGGACACATGGTTACGAAGTTATGGCCATTTGAAGGAATGTCCAACTTTCCCATCCATCCATATGGCCATGGTTGAAATTTTGACGAAAATGCAAGGTCAACCATTATCGTTCTTATATCATTGAGGCTTCTTGAATAACCAAACCAAAGCCCTGGAACACAATAATAAGGATCTTGGCGATGAAAAAGTCTCAAAATGGGTCATAGTGCACTATATACGCATGCTAAAATTGATAGGTTTTCCCGAGTAAAATGCATTCAGAGCCCATTTACAAGACTATCCGTGAGTTTAATCGTAGAACCCATGTGCGGCTTTAGAAGACCGCTTCAATACCTTTCCAAAACTGTCTTAATCGTCTCGCTAGGACACATGGTTACGAAGTTATGGCCATTTGAAGGAATGTCCAACTTTCCCATCCATCCATATGGCCATGGTTGAAATTTTGACGAAAATGCAAGGTCAACCATTATCGTTCTTATATCATTGAGGCTTCTTGAATAACCAAACCAAAGCCCTGGAACACAATAATAAGGATCTTGGCGATGAAAAAGTCTCAAAATGGGTCATAGTGCACTATATACGCATGCTAAAATTGATAGGTTTTCCCGAGTAAAATGCATTCAGAGCCCATTTACAAGACTATCCGTGAGTTTAATCGTAGAACCCATGTGCGGCTTTAGAAGACCGCTTCAATACCTTTCCAAAACTGTCTTAATCGTCTCGCTAGGACACATGGTTACGAAGTTATGGCCATTTGAAGGAATGTCCAACTTTCCCATCCATCCATATGGCCATGGTTGAAATTTTGACGAAAATGCAAGGTCAACCATTATCGTTCTTATATCATTGAGGCTTCTTGAATAACCAAACCAAAGCCCTGGAACACAATAATAAGGATCTTGGCGATGAAAAAGTCTCAAAATGGGTCATAGTGCACTATATACGCATGCTAAAATTGATAGGTTTTCCCGAGTAAAATGCATTCAGAGCCCATTTACAAGACTATCCGTGAGTTTAATCGTAGAACCCATGTGCGGCTTTAGAAGACCGCTTCAATACCTTTCCAAAACTGTCTTAATCGTCTCGCTAGGACACATGGTTACGAAGTTATGGCCATTTGAAGGAATGTCCAACTTTCCCATCCATCCATATGGCCATGGTTGAAATTTTGACGAAAATGCAAGGTCAACCATTATCGTTCTTATATCATTGAGGCTTCTTGAATAACCAAACCAAAGCCCTGGAACACAATAATAAGGATCTTGGCGATGAAAAAGTCTCAAAATGGGTCATAGTGCACTATATACGCATGCTAAAATTGATAGGTTTTCCCGAGTAAAATGCATTCAGAGCCCATTTACAAGACTATCCGTGAGTTTAATCGTAGAACCCATGTGCGGCTTTAGAAGACCGCTTCAATACCTTTCCAAAACTGTCTTAATCGTCTCGCTAGGACACATGGTTACGAAGTTATGGCCATTTGAAGGAATGTCCAACTTTCCCATCCATCCATATGGCCATGGTTGAAATTTTGACGAAAATGCAAGGTCAACCATTATCGTTCTTATATCATTGAGGCTTCTTGAATAACCAAACCAAAGCCCTGGAACACAATAATAAGGATCTTGGCGATGAAAAAGTCTCAAAATGGGTCATAGTGCACTATATACGCATGCTAAAATTGATAGGTTTTCCCGAGTAAAATGCATTCAGAGCCCATTTACAAGACTATCCGTGAGTTTAATCGTAGAACCCATGTGCGGCTTTAGAAGACCGCTTCAATACCTTTCCAAAACTGTCTTAATCGTCTCGCTAGGACACATGGTTACGAAGTTATGGCCATTTGAAGGAATGTCCAACTTTCCCATCCATCCATATGGCCATGGTTGAAATTTTGACGAAAATGCAAGGTCAACCATTATCGTTCTTATATCATTGAGGCTTCTTGAATAACCAAACCAAAGCCCTGGAACACAATAATAAGGATCTTGGCGATGAAAAAGTCTCAAAATGGGTCATAGTGCACTATATACGCATGCTAAAATTGATAGGTTTTCCCGAGTAAAATGCATTCAGAGCCCATTTACAAGACTATCCGTGAGTTTAATCGTAGAACCCATGTGCGGCTTTAGAAGACCGCTTCAATACCTTTCCAAAACTGTCTTAATCGTCTCGCTAGGACACATGGTTACGAAGTTATGGCCATTTGAAGGAATGTCCAACTTTCCCATCCATCCATATGGCCATGGTTGAAATTTTGACGAAAATGCAAGGTCAACCATTATCGTTCTTATATCATTGAGGCTTCTTGAATAACCAAACCAAAGCCCTGGAACACAATAATAAGGATCTTGGCGATGAAAAAGTCTCAAAATGGGTCATAGTGCACTATATACGCATGCTAAAATTGATAGGTTTTCCCGAGTAAAATGCATTCAGAGCCCATTTACAAGACTATCCGTGAGTTTAATCGTAGAACCCATGTGCGGCTTTAGAAGACCGCTTCAATACCTTTCCAAAACTGTCTTAATCGTCTCGCTAGGACACATGGTTACGAAGTTATGGCCATTTGAAGGAATGTCCAACTTTCCCATCCATCCATATGGCCATGGTTGAAATTTTGACGAAAATGCAAGGTCAACCATTATCGTTCTTATATCATTGAGGCTTCTTGAATAACCAAACCAAAGCCCTGGAACACAATAATAAGGATCTTGGCGATGAAAAAGTCTCAAAATGGGTCATAGTGCACTATATACGCATGCTAAAATTGATAGGTTTTCCCGAGTAAAATGCATTCAGAGCCCATTTACAAGACTATCCGTGAGTTTAATCGTAGAACCCATGTGCGGCTTTAGAAGACCGCTTCAATACCTTTCCAAAACTGTCTTAATCGTCTCGCTAGGACACATGGTTACGAAGTTATGGCCATTTGAAGGAATGTCCAACTTTCCCATCCATCCATATGGCCATGGTTGAAATTTTGACGAAAATGCAAGGTCAACCATTATCGTTCTTATATCATTGAGGCTTCTTGAATAACCAAACCAAAGCCCTGGAACACAATAATAAGGATCTTGGCGATGAAAAAGTCTCAAAATGGGTCATAGTGCACTATATACGCATGCTAAAATTGATAGGTTTTCCCGAGTAAAATGCATTCAGAGCCCATTTACAAGACTATCCGTGAGTTTAATCGTAGAACCCATGTGCGGCTTTAGAAGACCGCTTCAATACCTTTCCAAAACTGTCTTAATCGTCTCGCTAGGACACATGGTTACGAAGTTATGGCCATTTGAAGGAATGTCCAACTTTCCCATCCATCCATATGGCCATGGTTGAAATTTTGACGAAAATGCAAGGTCAACCATTATCGTTCTTATATCATTGAGGCTTCTTGAATAACCAAACCAAAGCCCTGGAACACAATAATAAGGATCTTGGCGATGAAAAAGTCTCAAAATGGGTCATAGTGCACTATATACGCATGCTAAAATTGATAGGTTTTCCCGAGTAAAATGCATTCAGAGCCCATTTACAAGACTATCCGTGAGTTTAATCGTAGAACCCATGTGCGGCTTTAGAAGACCGCTTCAATACCTTTCCAAAACTGTCTTAATCGTCTCGCTAGGACACATGGTTACGAAGTTATGGCCATTTGAAGGAATGTCCAACTTTCCCATCCATCCATATGGCCATGGTTGAAATTTTGACGAAAATGCAAGGTCAACCATTATCGTTCTTATATCATTGAGGCTTCTTGAATAACCAAACCAAAGCCCTGGAACACAATAATAAGGATCTTGGCGATGAAAAAGTCTCAAAATGGGTCATAGTGCACTATATACGCATGCTAAAATTGATAGGTTTTCCCGAGTAAAATGCATTCAGAGCCCATTTACAAGACTATCCGTGAGTTTAATCGTAGAACCCATGTGCGGCTTTAGAAGACCGCTTCAATACCTTTCCAAAACTGTCTTAATCGTCTCGCTAGGACACATGGTTACGAAGTTATGGCCATTTGAAGGAATGTCCAACTTTCCCATCCATCCATATGGCCATGGTTGAAATTTTGACGAAAATGCAAGGTCAACCATTATCGTTCTTATATCATTGAGGCTTCTTGAATAACCAAACCAAAGCCCTGGAACACAATAATAAGGATCTTGGCGATGAAAAAGTCTCAAAATGGGTCATAGTGCACTATATACGCATGCTAAAATTGATAGGTTTTCCCGAGTAAAATGCATTCAGAGCCCATTTACAAGACTATCCGTGAGTTTAATCGTAGAACCCATGTGCGGCTTTAGAAGACCGCTTCAATACCTTTCCAAAACTGTCTTAATCGTCTCGCTAGGACACATGGTTACGAAGTTATGGCCATTTGAAGGAATGTCCAACTTTCCCATCCATCCATATGGCCATGGTTGAAATTTTGACGAAAATGCAAGGTCAACCATTATCGTTCTTATATCATTGAGGCTTCTTGAATAACCAAACCAAAGCCCTGGAACACAATAATAAGGATCTTGGCGATGAAAAAGTCTCAAAATGGGTCATAGTGCACTATATACGCATGCTAAAATTGATAGGTTTTCCCGAGTAAAATGCATTCAGAGCCCATTTACAAGACTATCCGTGAGTTTAATCGTAGAACCCATGTGCGGCTTTAGAAGACCGCTTCAATACCTTTCCAAAACTGTCTTAATCGTCTCGCTAGGACACATGGTTACGAAGTTATGGCCATTTGAAGGAATGTCCAACTTTCCCATCCATCCATATGGCCATGGTTGAAATTTTGACGAAAATGCAAGGTCAACCATTATCGTTCTTATATCATTGAGGCTTCTTGAATAACCAAACCAAAGCCCTGGAACACAATAATAAGGATCTTGGCGATGAAAAAGTCTCAAAATGGGTCATAGTGCACTATATACGCATGCTAAAATTGATAGGTTTTCCCGAGTAAAATGCATTCAGAGCCATTTACAAGACTATCCGTGAGTTTAATCGTAGAACCCATGTGCGGCTTTAGAAGACCGCTTCAATACCTTTCCAAAACTGTCTTAATCGTCTCGCTAGGACACATGGTTACGAAGTTATGGCCATTTGAAGGAATGTCCAACTTTCCCATCCATCCATATGGCCATGGTTGAAATTTTGACGAAAATGCAAGGTCAACCATTATCGTTCTTATATCATTGAGGCTTCTTGAATAACCAAACCAAAGCCCTGGAACACAATAATAAGGATCTTGGCGATGAAAAAGTCTCAAAATGGGTCATAGTGCACTATATACGCATGCTAAAATTGATAGGTTTTCCCGAGTAAAATGCATTCAGAGCCCATTTACAAGACTATCCGTGAGTTTAATCGTAGAACCCATGTGCGGCTTTAGAAGACCGCTTCAATACCTTTCCAAAACTGTCTTAATCGTCTCGCTAGGACACATGGTTACGAAGTTATGGCCATTTGAAGGAATGTCCAACTTTCCCATCCATCCATATGGCCATGGTTGAAATTTTGACGAAAATGCAAGGTCAACCATTATCGTTCTTATATCATTGAGGCTTCTTGAATAACCAAACCAAAGCCCTGGAACACAATAATAAGGATCTTGGCGATGAAAAAGTCTCAAAATGGGTCATAGTGCACTATATACGCATGCTAAAATTGATAGGTTTTCCCGAGTAAAATGCATTCAGAGCCATTTACAAGACTATCCGTGAGTTTAATCGTAGAACCCATGTGCGGCTTTAGAAGACCGCTTCAATACCTTTCCAAAACTGTCTTAATCGTCTCGCTAGGACACATGGTTACGAAGTTATGGCCATTTGAAGGAATGTCCAACTTTCCCATCCATCCATATGGCCATGGTTGAAATTTTGACGAAAATGCAAGGTCAACCATTATCGTTCTTATATCATTGAGGCTTCTTGAATAACCAAACCAAAGCCCTGGAACACAATAATAAGGATCTTGGCGATGAAAAAGTCTCAAAATGGGTCATAGTGCACTATATACGCATGCTAAAATTGATAGGTTTTCCCGAGTAAAATGCATTCAGAGCCCATTTACAAGACTATCCGTGAGTTTAATCGTAGAACCCATGTGCGGCTTTAGAAGACCGCTTCAATACCTTTCCAAAACTGTTAATCGTCTCGCTAGGACACATGGTTACGAAGTTATGGCCATTTGAAGGAATGTCCAACTTTCCCATCCATCCATATGGCCATGGTTGAAATTTTGACGAAAATGCAAGGTCAACCATTATCGTTCTTATATCATTGAGGCTTCTTGAATAACCAAACCAAAGCCCTGGAACACAATAATAAGGATCTTGGCGATGAAAAAGTCTCAAAATGGGTCATAGTGCACTATATACGCATGCTAAAATTGATAGGTTTCCCGAGTAAAATGCATTCAGAGCCCATTTACAAGACTATCCGTGAGTTTAATCGTAGAACCCATGTGCGGCTTTAGAAGACCGCTTCAATACCTTTCCAAAACTGTCTTAATCGTCTCGCTAGGACACATGGTTACGAAGTTATGGCCATTTGAAGGAATGTCCAACTTTCCCATCCATCCATATGGCCATGGTTGAAATTTTGACGAAAATGCAAGGTCAACCATTATCGTTCTTATATCATTGAGGCTTCTTGAATAACCAAACCAAAGCCCTGGAACACAATAATAAGGATCTTGGCGATGAAAAAGTCTCAAAATGGGTCATAGTGCACTATATACGCATGCTAAAATTGATAGGTTTTCCCGAGTAAAATGCATTCAGAGCCCATTTACAAGACTATCCGTGAGTTTAATCGTAGAACCCATGTGCGGCTTTAGAAGACCGCTTCAATACCTTTCCAAAACTGTCTTAATCGTCTCGCTAGGACACATGGTTACGAAGTTATGGCCATTTGAAGGAATGTCCAACTTTCCCATCCATCCATATGGCCATGGTTGAAATTTTGACGAAAATGCAAGGTCAACCATTATCGTTCTTATATCATTGAGGCTTCTTGAATAACCAAACCAAAGCCCTGGAACACAATAATAAGGATCTTGGCGATGAAAAAGTCTCAAAATGGGTCATAGTGCACTATATACGCATGCTAAAATTGATAGGTTTTCCCGAGTAAAATGCATTCAGAGCCCATTTACAAGACTATCCGTGAGTTTAATCGTAGAACCCATGTGCGGCTTTAGAAGACCGCTTCAATACCTTTCCAAAACTGTCTTAATCGTCTCGCTAGGACACATGGTTACGAAGTTATGGCCATTTGAAGGAATGTCCAACTTTCCCATCCATCCATATGGCCATGGTTGAAATTTTGACGAAAATGCAAGGTCAACCATTATCGTTCTTATATCATTGAGGCTTCTTGAATAACCAAACCAAAGCCCTGGAACACAATAATAAGGATCTTGGCGATGAAAAAGTCTCAAAATGGGTCATAGTGCACTATATACGCATGCTAAAATTGATAGGTTTTCCCGAGTAAAATGCATTCAGAGCCCATTTACAAGACTATCCGTGAGTTTAATCGTAGAACCCATGTGCGGCTTTAGAAGACCGCTTCAATACCTTTCCAAAACTGTCTTAATCGTCTCGCTAGGACACATGGTTACGAAGTTATGGCCATTTGAAGGAATGTCCAACTTTCCCATCCATCCATATGGCCATGGTTGAAATTTTGACGAAAATGCAAGGTCAACCATTATCGTTCTTATATCATTGAGGCTTCTTGAATAACCAAACCAAAGCCCTGGAACACAATAATAAGGATCTTGGCGATGAAAAAGTCTCAAAATGGGTCATAGTGCACTATATACGCATGCTAAAATTGATAGGTTTTCCCGAGTAAAATGCATTCAGAGCCCATTTACAAGACTATCCGTGAGTTTAATCGTAGAACCCATGTGCGGCTTTAGAAGACCGCTTCAATACCTTTCCAAAACTGTCTTAATCGTCTCGCTAGGACACATGGTTACGAAGTTATGGCCATTTGAAGGAATGTCCAACTTTCCATCCATCCATATGGCCATGGTTGAAATTTTGACGAAAATGCAAGGTCAACCATTATCGTTCTTATATCATTGAGGCTTCTTGAATAACCAAACCAAAGCCCTGGAACACAATAATAAGGATCTTGGCGATGAAAAAGTCTCAAAATGGGTCATAGTGCACTATATACGCATGCTAAAATTGATAGGTTTTCCCGAGTAAAATGCATTCAGAGCCCATTTACAAGACTATCCGTGAGTTTAATCGTAGAACCCATGTGCGGCTTTAGAAGACCGCTTCAATACCTTTCCAAAACTGTCTTAATCGTCTCGCTAGGACACATGGTTACGAAGTTATGGCCATTTGAAGGAATGTCCAACTTTCCCATCCATCCATATGGCCATGGTTGAAATTTTGACGAAAATGCAAGGTCAACCATTATCGTTCTTATATCATTGAGGCTTCTTGAATAACCAAACCAAAGCCCTGGAACACAATAATAAGGATCTTGGCGATGAAAAAGTCTCAAAATGGGTCATAGTGCACTATATACGCATGCTAAAATTGATAGGTTTTCCCGAGTAAAATGCATTCAGAGCCCATTTACAAGACTATCCGTGAGTTTAATCGTAGAACCCATGTGCGGCTTTAGAAGACCGCTTCAATACCTTTCCAAAACTGTCTTAATCGTCTCGCTAGGACACATGGTTACGAAGTTATGGCCATTTGAAGGAATGTCCAACTTTCCCTCCATCCATATGGCCATGGTTGAAATTTTGACGAAAATGCAAGGTCAACCATTATCGTTCTATATCATTGAGGCTTCTTGAATAACCAAACCAAAGCCCTGGAACACAATAATAAGGATCTTGGCGATGAAAAAGTCTCAAAATGGGTCATAGTGCACTATATACGCATGCTAAAATTGATAGGTTTTCCGAGAGTAAAATGCATTCAGAGCCCATTTACAAGACTATCCGTGAGTTTAATCGTAGAACCCATGTGCGGCTTTAGAAGACCGCTTCAATACCTTTCCAAAACTGTCTTAATCGTCTCGCTAGGACACATGGTTACGAAGTTATGGCCATTTGAAGGAATGTCCAACTTTCCCATCCATCCATATGGCCATGGTTGAAATTTTGACGAAAATGCAAGGTCAACCATTATCGTTCTTATATCATTGAGGCTTCTTGAATAACCAAACCAAAGCCCTGGAACACAATAATAAGGATCTTGGCGATGAAAAAGTCTCAAAATGGGTCATAGTGCACTATATACGCATGCTAAAATTGATAGGTTTTCCCGAGTAAAATGCATTCAGAGCCCATTTACAAGACTATCCGTGAGTTTAATCGTAGAACCCATGTGCGGCTTTAGAAGACCGCTTCAATACCTTTCCAAAACTGTCTTAATCGTCTCGCTAGGACACATGGTTACGAAGTTATGGCCATTTGAAGGAATGTCCAACTTTCCCATCCATCCATATGGCCATGGTTGAAATTTTGACGAAAATGCAAGGTCAACCATTATCGTTCTTATATCATTGAGGCTTCTTGAATAACCAAACCAAAGCCCTGGAACACAATAATAAGGATCTTGGCGATGAAAAAGTCTCAAAATGGGTCATAGTGCACTATATACGCATGCTAAAATTGATAGGTTTTCCCGAGTAAAATGCATTCAGAGCCATTTACAAGACTATCCGTGAGTTTAATCGTAGAACCCATGTGCGGCTTTAGAAGACCGCTTCAATACCTTTCCAAAACTGTCTTAATCGTCTCGCTAGGACACATGGTTACGAAGTTATGGCCATTTGAAGGAATGTCCAACTTTCCCATCCATCCATATGGCCATGGTTGAAATTTTGACGAAAATGCAAGGTCAACCATTATCGTTCTTATATCATTGAGGCTTCTTGAATAACCAAACCAAAGCCCTGGAACACAATAATAAGGATCTTGGCGATGAAAAAGTCTCAAAATGGGTCATAGTGCACTATATACGCATGCTAAAATTGATAGGTTTCCCGAGTAAAATGCATTCAGAGCCCATTTACAAGACTATCCGTGAGTTTAATCGTAGAACCATGTGCGGCTTTAGAAGACCGCTTCAATACCTTTCCAAAACTGTCTTAATCGTCTCGCTAGGACACATGGTTACGAAGTTATGGCCATTTGAAGGAATGTCCAACTTTCCCATCCATCCATATGGCCATGGTTGAAATTTTGACGAAAATGCAAGGTCAACCATTATCGTTCTTATATCATTGAGGCTTCTTGAATAACCAAACCAAAGCCCTGGAACACAATAATAAGGATCTTGGCGATGAAAAAGTCTCAAAATGGGTCATAGTGCACTATATACGCATGCTAAAATTGATAGGTTTCCCGAGTAAAATGCATTCAGAGCCCATTTACAAGACTATCCGTGAGTTTAATCGTAGAACCCATGTGCGGCTTTAGAAGACCGCTTCAATACCTTTCCAAAACTGTCTTAATCGTCTCGCTAGGACACATGGTTACGAAGTTATGGCCATTTGAAGGAATGTCCAACTTTCCCATCCATCCATATGGCCATGGTTGAAATTTTGACGAAAATGCAAGGTCAACCATTATCGTTCTTATATCATTGAGGCTTCTTGAATAACCAAACCAAAGCCCTGGAACACAATAATAAGGATCTTGGCGATGAAAAAGTCTCAAAATGGGTCATAGTGCACTATATACGCATGCTAAAATTGATAGGTTTTCCGAGTAAAATGCATTCAGAGCCCATTTACAAGACTATCCGTGAGTTTAATCGTAGAACCCATGTGCGGCTTTAGAAGACCGCTTCAATACCTTTCCAAAACTGTCTTAATCGTCTCGCTAGGACACATGGTTACGAAGTTATGGCCATTTGAAGGAATGTCCAACTTTCCCATCCATCCATATGGCCATGGTTGAAATTTTGACGAAAATGCAAGGTCAACCATTATCGTTCTTATATCATTGAGGCTTCTTGAATAACCAAACCAAAGCCCTGGAACACAATAATAAGGATCTTGGCGATGAAAAAGTCTCAAAATGGGTCATAGTGCACTATATACGCATGCTAAAATTGATAGGTTTTCCCGAGTAAAATGCATTCAGAGCCATTTACAAGACTATCCGTGAGTTTAATCGTAGAACCCATGTGCGGCTTTAAAAGACCGCTTCAATACCTTTCCAAAACTGTCTTAATCGTCTCGCTAGGACACATGGTTACGAAGTTATGGCCATTTGAAGGAATGTCCAACTTTCCCATCCATCCATATGGCCATGGTTGAAATTTTGACGAAAATGCAAGGTCAACCATTATCGTTCTTATATCATTGAGGCTTCTTGAATAACCAAACCAAAGCCCTGGAACACAATAATAAGGATCTTGGCGATGAAAAAGTCTCAAAATGGGTCATAGTGCACTATATACGCATGCTAAAATTGATAGGTTTTCCCGAGTAAAATGCATTCAGAGCCCATTTACAAGACTATCCGTGAGTTTAATCGTAGAACCCATGTGCGGCTTTAGAAGACCGCTTCAATACCTTTCCAAAACTGTCTTAATCGTCTCGCTAGGACACATGGTTACGAAGTTATGGCCATTTGAAGGAATGTCCAACTTTCCCATCCATCCATATGGCCATGGTTGAAATTTTGACGAAAATGCAAGGTCAACCATTATCGTTCTTATATCATTGAGGCTTCTTGAATAACCAAACCAAAGCCCTGGAACACAATAATATAGGATCTTGGCGATGAAAAAGTCTCAAAATGGGTCATAGTGCACTATATACGCATGCTAAAATTGATAGGTTTTCCCGAGAGTAAAATGCATTCAGAGCCCATTTACAAGACTATCCGTGAGTTTAATCGTAGAACCCATGTGCGGCTTTAGAAGACCGCTTCAATACCTTTCCAAAACTGTCTTAATCGTCTCGCTAGGACACATGGTTACGAAGTTATGGCCATTTGAAGGAATGTCCAACTTTCCCATCCATCCATATGGCCATGGTTGAAATTTTGACGAAAATGCAAGGTCAACCATTATCGTTCTTATATCATTGAGGCTTCTTGAATAACCAAACCAAAGCCCTGGAACACAATAATAAGGATCTTGGCGATGAAAAAGTCTCAAAATGGGTCATAGTGCACTATATACGCATGCTAAAATTGATAGGTTTCCCGAGTAAAATGCATTCAGAGCCCATTTACAAGACTATCCGTGAGTTTAATCGTAGAACCCATGTGCGGCTTTAGAAGACCGCTTCAATACCTTTCCAAAACTGTCTTAATCGTCTCGCTAGGACACATGGTTACGAAGTTATGGCCATTTGAAGGAATGTCCAACTTTCCCATCCATCCATATGGCCATGGTTGAAATTTGACGAAAATGCAAGGTCAACCATTATCGTTCTTATATCATTGAGGCTTCTTGAATAACCAAACCAAAGCCCTGGAACACAATAATAAGGATCTTGGCGATGAAAAAGTCTCAAAATGGGTCATAGTGCACTATATACGCATGCTAAAATTGATAGGTTTTCCCGAGTAAAATGCATTCAGAGCCCATTTACAAGACTATCCGTGAGTTTAATCGTAGAACCCATGTGCGGCTTTAGAAGACCGCTTCAATACCTTTCCAAAACTGTCTTAATCGTCTCGCTAGGACACATGGTTACGAAGTTATGGCCATTTGAAGGAATGTCCAACTTTCCCTCCATCCATATGGCCATGGTTGAAATTTTGACGAAAATGCAAGGTCAACCATTATCGTCTTATATCATTGAGGCTTCTTGAATAACCAAACCAAAGCCCTGGAACACAATAATAAGGATCTTGGCGATGAAAAAGTCTCAAAATGGGTCATAGTGCACTATATACGCATGCTAAAATTGATAGGTTTTCCCGAGTAAAATGCATTCAGAGCCCATTTACAAGACTATCCGTGAGTTTAATCGTAGAACCCATGTGCGGCTTTAGAAGACCGCTTCAATACCTTTCCAAAACTGTCTTAATCGTCTCGCTAGGACACATGGTTACGAAGTTATGGCCATTTGAAGGAATGTCCAACTTTCCCATCCATCCATATGGCCATGGTTGAAATTTTGACGAAAATGCAAGGTCAACCATTATCGTTCTTATATCATTGAGGCTTCTTGAATAACCAAACCAAAGCCCTGGAACACAATAATAAGGATCTTGGCGATGAAAAAGTCTCAAAATGGGTCATAGTGCACTATATACGCATGCTAAAATTGATAGGTTTTCCCGAGTAAAATGCATTCAGAGCCCATTTACAAGACTATCCGTGAGTTTAATCGTAGAACCCATGTGCGGCTTTAGAAGACCGCTTCAATACCTTTCCAAAACTGTCTTAATCGTCTCGCTAGGACACATGGTTACGAAGTTATGGCCATTTGAAGGAATGTCCAACTTTCCCATCCATCCATATGGCCATGGTTGAAATTTTGACGAAAATGCAAGGTCAACCATTATCGTCTTATATCATTGAGGCTTCTTGAATAACCAAACCAAAGCCCTGGAACACAATAATAAGGATCTTGGCGATGAAAAAGTCTCAAAATGGGTCATAGTGCACTATATACGCATGCTAAAATTGATAGGTTTTCCCGAGTAAAATGCATTCAGAGCCCATTTACAAGACTATCCGTGAGTTTAATCGTAGAACCCATGTGCGCTTTAGAAGACCGCTTCAATACCTTTCCAAAACTGTCTTAATCGTCTCGCTAGGACACATGGTTACGAAGTTATGGCCATTTGAAGGAATGTCCAACTTTCCCATCCATCCATATGGCCATGGTTGAAATTTTGACGAAAATGCAAGGTCAACCATTATCGTTCTTATATCATTGAGGCTTCTTGAATAACCAAACCAAAGCCCTGGAACACAATAATAAGGATCTTGGCGATGAAAAAGTCTCAAAATGGGTCATAGTGCACTATATACGCATGCTAAAATTGATAGGTTTTCCCGAGTAAAATGCATTCAGAGCCCATTTACAAGACTATCCGTGAGTTTAATCGTAGAACCCATGTGCGGCTTTAGAAGACCGCTTCAATACCTTTCCAAAACTGTCTTAATCGTCTCGCTAGGACACATGGTTACGAAGTTATGGCCATTTGAAGGAATGTCCAACTTTCCCATCCATCCATATGGCCATGGTTGAAATTTTGACGAAAATGCAAGGTCAACCATTATCGTTCTTATATCATTGAGGCTTCTTGAATAACCAAACCAAAGCCCTGGAACACAATAATAAGGATCTTGGCGATGAAAAAGTCTCAAAATGGGTCATAGTGCACTATATACGCATGCTAAAATTGATAGGTTTTCCCGAGTAAAATGCATTCAGAGCCCATTTACAAGACTATCCGTGAGTTTAATCGTGAGAACCATGTGCGGCTTTAGAAGACCGCTTCAATACCTTTCCAAAACTGTCTTAATCGTCTCGCTAGGACACATGGTTACGAAGTTATGGCCATTTGAAGGAATGTCCAACTTTCCCATCCATCCATATGGCCATGGTTGAAATTTTGACGAAAATGCAAGGTCAACCATTATCGTTCTTATATCATTGAGGCTTCTTGAATAACCAAACCAAAGCCCTGGAACACAATAATAAGGATCTTGGCGATGAAAAAGTCTCAAAATGGGTCATAGTGCACTATATACGCATGCTAAAATGATAGGTTTTCCCGAGTAAAATGCATTCAGAGCCCATTACAAGACTATCCGTGAGTTTAATCGTAGAACCCATGTGCGGCTTTAGAAGACCGCTTCAATACCTTTCCAAAACTGTCTTAATCGTCTCGCTAGGACACATGGTTACGAAGTTATGGCCATTTGAAGGAATGTCCAACTTTCCCATCCATCCATATGGCCATGGTTGAAATTTTGACGAAAATGCAAGGTCAACCATTATCGTTCTTATATCATTGAGGCTTCTTGAATAACCAAACCAAAGCCCTGGAACACAATAATAAGGATCTTGGCGATGAAAAAGTCTCAAAATGGGTCATAGTGCACTATATACGCATGCTAAAATTGATAGGTTTTCCCGAGTAAAATGCATTCAGAGCCCATTTACAAGACTATCCGTGAGTTTAATCGTAGACCCATGTGCGGCTTTAGAAGACCGCTTCAATACCTTTCCAAAACTGTCTTAATCGTCTCGCTAGGACACATGGTTACGAAGTTATGGCCATTTGAAGGAATGTCCAACTTTCCATCCATCCATATGGCCATGGTTGAAATTTTGACGAAAATGCAAGGTCAACCATTATCGTTCTTATATCATTGAGGCTTCTTGAATAACCAAACCAAAGCCCTGGAACACAATAATAAGGATCTTGGCGATGAAAAAGTCTCAAAATGGGTCATAGTGCACTATATACGCATGCTAAAATTGATAGGTTTTCCCGAGTAAAATGCATTCAGAGCCCATTTACAAGACTATCCGTGAGTTAATCGTAGAACCCATGTGCGGCTTTAGAAGACCGCTTCAATACCTTTCCAAAACTGTCTTAATCGTCTCGCTAGGACACATGGTTACGAAAGTTATGGCCATTTGAAGGAATGTCCAACTTTCCCATCCATCCATATGGCCATGGTTGAAATTTTGACGAAAATGCAAGGTCAACCATTATCGTTCTTATATCATTGAGGCTTCTTGAATAACCAACAAAGCCCTGGAAAACAATAATAAGGATCTTGGCGATGAAAAAGTCTCAAAATGGGTCATAGTGCACTATATACGCATGCTAAAATTGATAGGTTTTCCCGAGTAAAATGCATTCAGAGCCATTTACAAGACTATCCTGAGTTTAATCGTAGAACCCATGTGCGGCTTTAGAAGACCGCTTCAATACCTTTCCAAACTGTCTTAATCGTCTCGCTAGGACACATGGTTACGAAGTTATGGCCATTTGAAGGAATGTCCAACTTTCCCACCATCCATCTATGGCCATGGTTGAAATTTTGACGAAAATGCAAGGTCAACCATTATCGTTCTTATATCATTGAGGCTTCTTGAATAACCAAACCAAAGCCCTGGAACACAATAATAAGGATCTGGCGATGAAAAAGTCTCAAAATGGGTCATAGTGCACTATATACGCATGCTAAAATTGATAGGTTTTCCCGAGTAAAATGCATTCAGAGCCCATTTACAAGACTATCCGTGAGTTAATCGTAGAACCCATGTGCGGCTTTAGAAGACCGCTTCAATACCTTTCAAAAACTGTCTTAATCGTCGCTCGCTAGGACACATGGTTACGAAGTTATGGCCATTTGAAGGAATGTCCAACTTCCCCATCCATCCATATGGCCATGGTTGAAATTTGACGAAAATGCAAGGTCAACCATTATCGTTCTTATATCATTGAGGCTTCTTGAATAACCAAACCAAAGCCCTGGAACACAATAATAAGGATCTTGGCGATGAAAAAGTCTCAAAATGGGTCATAGTGCACTATATACGCATGCTAAAATTGATAGGTTTTCCGAGTAAAATGCATTCAGAGCCCATTTACAAGACTATCCGTGAGTTTAATCGTAGAACCCATGTGCGGCTTTAGAAGACCGCTTCAATACCTTTCCAAAACTGTCTTAATCGTCTCGCTAGGACACATGGTTACGAAGTTATGGCCATTTGAAGGAATGTCCAACTTTCCATCCATCCATATGGCCATGGTTGAAATTTTGACGAAAATGCAAGGTCAACCATTATCGTTCTTATATCATTGAGGCTTCTTGAATAACCAAACCAAAGCCCTGGAACACACATAATAAGGATCTTGGCGATGAAAAAGTCTCAAAATGGGTCATAGTGCACTATATACGCATGCTAAAATTGATAGGTTTTCCCGAGTAAAATGCATTCAGAGCCCATTTACAAGACTATCCGTGAGTTTAATCGTAGAACCATGTGCGGCTTTAGAAGACCGCTTCAATACCTTTCCAAAAATGTCTAATCGTCTCGCTAGGACACATGGTTACGAAGTTATGGCCATTTGAAGGAATGTCCAACTTTCCTTTCCATCCATATGGCCATGGTTGAAATTTTGACGAAAATGCAAGGTCAACCATTATCGTTCTTATATCATTGAGGCTTCTTGAATAACCAAACCAAAGCCCTGGAACACAATAATAAGGATCTTGGCGATGAAAAAGTCTCAAAATGGGTCATAGTGCACTATATACGCATGCTAAAATTGATAGGTTTTCCCGAGTAAAATGCATTCAGAGCCCATTACAAGACTATCCGTGAGTTTAATCGTAGAACCCATGTGCGGCTTTAGAAGACCGCTTCAATACCTTTCCAAAACTGTCTTAATCGTCTCGCTAGGACACATGGTACGAAGTTATGGCCATTTGAAGGAATGTCCAACTTTCATCATCCATCCATATGGCCATGGTTGAAATTTTGACGAAAATGCAAGGTCAACCATTATCGTTCTTATATCATTGAGGCTTCTTGAATAACCAAACCAAAGCCCTGGAACACAATAATAAGGATCTTGGCGATGAAAAAAGTCTCAAAATGGGTCATAGTGCACTATATACGCATGCTAAATTGATAGGTTTTCCCGAGTAAAATGCATTCAGAGCCCATTTACAAGACTATCCGTGAGTTTAATCGTAGAACCCATGTGCGGCTTTAGAAGACCGCTTCAAACCTTTCCAAAACTGTCTTAATCGTCTCGCTAGGACATCAGGGTACGAAGTTATGGCCATTTGAAGGAATGTCCAACTTTCCCATCCATCCATATGGCCATGGTTGAAATTTTGACGAAAATGCAAGGTCAACCATTATCGTTCTTATATCATTGAGGCTTCTGAATAACCAAACCAAAGCCCTGGAACACAATAATAAGGATCTTGGCGATGAAAAAGTCTCAAAATGGGTCATAGTGCACTATATACGCATGCTAAAATTGATAGGTTTTCCCGAGTAAAATGCATTCAGAGCCCATTTACAAGACTATCCGTGAGTTTAATCGTAGAAACCCATGTGCGGCTTTAAAAGACCGCTCAATACCTTTCCAAAACTGTCTTAATCGTCTCGCTAGGACACATGGTTACGAAGTTATGGCCATTTGAAGGAATGTCCAACTTTCCATCCATCCATATGGCCATGGTTGAAATTTTGACGAAAATGCAAGGTCAACCATTATCGTTCTTATATCATTGAGGCTTCTTGAATAACCAAACCAAAGCCCTGGAACACAATAATAAGGATCTTGGCGATGAAAAAGTCTCAAAATGGGTCATAGTGCACTATATACGCATGCTAAATTGATAGGTTTTCCCGAGGTAAAATGCATTCAGAGCCCATTTACAAGACTATCCGTGAGTTTAATCGTTAGAAACCATGTGCGGCTTTAGAAGACCGCTTCAATACCTTTCCACAAAACTGTCTTAATCGTCTCGCTAGGACACACATGGTTACGAAGTTATGGCCATTTGAAGGAATGTCCAACTTCCCATCCATCCATATGGCCATGGTTGAAATTTGACGAAAATGCAAGGTCAACCATTATCGTTCTTATATCATTGAGGCTCTTGAATAACCAAAACCAAAGCCCTGGAACACAATAATAAGGATCTTGGCGATGAAAAAGTCTCAAAATGGGTCATAGTGCACTATATACGCATGCTAAAATTGATAGGTTTTCCCGAGTAAAATGCATTCAGAGCCCATTTACAAGACTATCCGTGAGTTAATCGTAGAACCAATGTGCGGCTTTAGAAGACCCGCTTCAATACCTTTCCAAAACTGTCTTAATCGTCTCGCTAGGACACATGGTTACGAAGTTATGGCCATTTGAAGGAATGTCCAACTTTCCCATCCATCCATATGGCCATGGTTGAAATTTTGACGAAAATGCAAGGTCAACCATTATCGTTCTTATATCATTGAGGCTTCTTGAATAACCAAACCAAAGCCCTGGAACACAATAATAAGGATCTTGGCGATGAAAAAGTCTCAAAATGGGTCATAGTGCACTATATACGCATGCTAAAATTGATAGGTTTTCCCGAGTAAAATGCATTCAGAGCCATTTACAAGACTACCCGTGAGTTTAATCGTAGAACCCATGTGCGGCTTTAGAAGACCGCTTCAATACCTTTCAAAAACTGTCTTAATCGTCTCGCTAGGACACATGGTTACGAAGTTATGGCCATTTGAAGGAATGTCCAACTTTCCCATCCATCCATATGGCCATGGTTGAAATTTTGACGAAAATGCAAGGTCAACCATTATCGTTCTTATCATTGAGGCTTCTTGAATAACCAAACCAAAGCCCTGGAACACAATAATAAGGATCTTGGCGATGAAAAGTCTCAAAATGGGTCATAGTGCACTATATACGCATGCTAAAATTGATAGGTTTTCCCGAGTAAAATGCATTCAGAGCCCATTTACAAGGACTATCGTGAGTTTAATCGTAGAACCCATGTGCGGCTTTAGAAGACCGCTTCAATACCTTTCCAAAACTGTCTTAATCGTCTCGCTAGGACACATGGTTACGAAGTTATGGCCATTTGAAGGAATGTCCAACTTTCCCACCATCCATATGGCCATGGTTGAAATTTTGACGAAAATGCAAGGTCAACCATTATTTTCTTATATCATTGAGGCTTCTTGA
>NW_024427752.1:0-68660 GCF_017562075.2 Anopheles merus
TCTGAAATTCTTAAATTTACGAAATCAGCAAAAGACGATACTGAGCTTCAATTTCTGAAATTCTTAAATTTTATAAATGTGTAAAAGACTATACTGAGCTACAATTTCTGAAATTTTTAAATTTTAGAAATAAGCAAAAGACTATATTGAGCTACAATTTCCGAAAATTCTAAAATTATAGAAATAGGCAAACGACTTAACTGAGCTTCAATTACTGAGATTCTAAAATTTTAGAAATAATCAAAAGACTATACTGAGCTACAATTTCTGAAATTCTAAAATTTTAGAAATAAGCAAAAGACTATACTGAATTACAATTTCCGAAACTTCGTAAATTTAAGAAATAAGTAAAAGACAATACTGAACTACAATTTCCGAAAATTCTAAGATTTTAGAAATAAGCAAAAGACGATACTGAGCTACAATTTATGAAATTCTAGGATTTAAAAAACTAGCAAAAGACTATACTGAGCTACAATTTCTGAAATTCTTAACTTTTAGAAATAAGCAAAAGACTATACTGAGCTTCATATTCTGAAATTCTTAAATTTTAGAAATAATCAAAATACTATACTGAGCTACAATTTCTGAAATTCTTATATTTTAGAAATAAGTAAACGACTTTACTAAGCTACAATTTCTGAAATTCTAAAATTTTAGAAATAAGTAAAAGACTATACAGAGTTACAATTTCCCAAAATTCTAAAATTTTAGAAATAAGTAAAAGAAACTACTGAGTTACAATTTCTGAAATTCTTAAATTTTAGAAATAAGCAAAAGACTATACGGAGCTATAATTTCTGAAATTGTTAAATTTTAGAAAAAAGCAAAAGGCTACACAGAGTTACAATTTCCAAAAATTCTAAACTTTTAGAAATAAGTAAAAGACTATACAGAGTTACAATTTCCAAAAATTCTAAAATTTTAGAAATTAGCAAAAGACTATACTGAGCTTCAATTTCTGAAATTCTTAAATTTTAGAAATAAGCAAAAGACTAAACTTAGCTTCAATTTCTGAAATTCTTAAATTTTAGAAATAAGCAAAGACTATACGGAGCTACAATTTCTGAAATTCTAAAATTTTAGAAATTAGCAAAAGACTATACTGAGCTACAATTTTTGAAATACTTAAATTTTAGAAATAAGCAAAAGACTTTACTGAATTACAATTTCCGAAAATCCTAAAATTTTAGAAATAAGTCAAAGACTACACAGAGATGCATTTTCCAAAAATTCTCAAATTTTAGAAATGAGCAAACGACTATACTGAGCTGCAATTTCTGAAATTCTTAAATTTTAGAAATAAGCAAAAGACTATACTGAGTCACAAATTCCGAAACTTCTTAAATTTAAAAAATAAGTAAAAGACAATACTGAACTAAAATTTCCGAAAATTCTAAGATTTTAGAAATAAGCAAAAGACTATAACGAGCTACAATTTCTGAAATTCTAAAATTTTACAAATTAGCAAAAGACTAAACTGAATTACAATTTCCGAAAATTCTTAAATTTTATGAATAAGTAAACGACTATACTGAGCTACAATTTCTGAAATTCTTAAATTTTTGAAATTAGCAAAAGACTATACTGAGCTACAATTTCTGAAATTCTTAAATTTTAGAAACAAGCAAAAGACTATACTGAGCTAAAATTTCTGAAATTCTTAAATTTTAGGAATAAGCAAACGACCATACTGAGTTATCATTTCTCAAATCCTTAAATTTAGAAACAAGCAAAAGACTATACTGAGCTACAATTTCTGAAATTCTTAAATTTTAGAAACAAGCAAACGACTATACTGAGCTACAATTTCTGAAATTCTTAAATTTTAGAAATAAGCAAAAGACTATACTGAGCTACAATTTCTGAAATTCTTAAATTTTAGACATAAGCCAACAACTTTTCTATGTTACAATTCCTGAAATTCTTAAATTTTAGAAATAAGCAAAAGACTATACTGAGCTACAATTTCTGAAATTCTAAAATTTTAGAAATATTCAAAAGTCCGTACTGAGTTATCATTTCTCAAATCCTTAAATTTTAGAAACAAGCAAAGACTATACTGAGTTACAATTTCTGAAATTCTTAAATTTTAGAAATAAGCAAAAGACTATACTGAGCTACAATTTCTGAAATTCTTAACTTTAGAAATAAGCAAAAGACTAGACTGAGCTACAATTTCTGAAATTCTTAAATTTTAGACATAAGCCAACAACTTTTCTAAGTTACAATTCCTGAAATTCTTAAATTTTAGAAATAAGCAAAAGACTATACTGAGCTACAATTTCTGAAATTCTAAAATTTTAGAAATACACAGAGTTACCATTTCCAAAAATTCTAAAATTTTATATATAACTTAAAGACTATACTGAGTTATAATTTTTGAAATTCTTAAATTTTAGAAACAAGCAAAAAACTATACTGTGCTAAAATTTCTGAAATTCTTAAATTTTAGGAATAAGCAAACGACTATACTGAGTTATCATTTCTCAATCCTTAAATTTTAGAAACAAGCAAAAGACTATACTGAGCTACAATTTCTGAAATTCTTAAATTTTAGAAACAAGCAAAAGACTATACTGAGCTACAATTTTTGAAATACTTAAATTTTAGAAATAAGCAAAAGACTTTACTGAATTACAATTTCTCAAATCCTTAAATTTTAGAAACAAGCAAAAGACTATACTGAGTTACAATTTCTGAAATTCTTAAATTTTAGAAATAAGCAAAAAACTATACTGAGTTACAATTTCTGAAATTCGAAAATTTTAGAAATAAGCAAACGACTATACTGAGCAACAATTGCTCAGATTCTAGGAGCGTATAAATGAGCAAACGACTGTACTGAGCTACAATTTCTGAAATTCTAAAATTTCATAAATTAGCAAACGACTGTACTAAGCTACAATTTCTGTAATTCTAAAAATTAAGAAATAAGCAAACGACTATACTGAGCTAAAATTTTCGAAATTCTTAAATTTTAGAAATAAGCAAAAGACTATACTGAGCTACAATTGCTGAGCTTCCAAAATTTTCAAAATAAGAAAAGCACTTTACTGAGCTACAAATTCAAATATTCTTAAATTCTAAAAATAAGCAAAGCCTAACTGACCTTAAATTTCTGAAATTCTTAAATTTGATAAATAAGCAAACGATTATACTTAGCTACAATTGCTGCGATACAAAAATTTTAGAAATAAGAAAACGATTCTACTGAGCGAAAATTGCTCAAATTTTTAAATTTTAGAAAAATTAGCAAAAGAATTTAATGAGCTACATTTTATTATGTTCTAGGAATTTTAAAATAGGCAAAACACTATACCGTGCTACAATGTCTGAAATTCTAATATTTTATAATTCAACGAAAGACTATACTGAGCTACAATTGCTAAGATTCTTAAATTTTAGAAGTAAGCAAAAGACAATACTGAGTTACAATATCTTCAATTCTAAAATTTTAGAAATAAGGACAAGGCTATATTGAGCGACAATCTCTGAAATTCTTAAATTTTATAAATAAGCAAACGACGATACTGAGCTACAATTTCTAAGATTCTAGGATTTAAAAAAAAATAAATTTCTTATTCTAAGTTCCAATTTGTGAAATTCTTAAATTTAAGAAATAAGCGAAAGACTTTACTTAGTTAAAATTTCTATAATTCTTAAATTTTAGAAATAAGCAAAAGACTTTACTGAGTAACAATTTCTGAAAATCTTCAATTTTACAAATAACAAAGAGACTATACTGAGCTACAATTTCTAAAATTCTTAAATTTTAGAAATAAGCAAACGACTATACTGAGTCAAAATTTCTGAAATATAAATAATTTGAAATAAGTGAAAGACTATACTTTGCTACAATTTCCGAAATTCTTAAATTTTAGAAATAAGCGAAAGACTTTACTGAGTAACAATTTCTGAAAATCTTCAATTTTATAAATAAGCAAACATATATACTGAGTTACAATTTCTGAAATTCTTAAGTTTTAGAAATATGCAAACGACTATGCTGAGCAACAATTGTTGAGATTCTAGGCATTTATAAATAATCAAACGACTTAACTGAGCTACAACATCCAAAAATTGTAAAAAATCTATGAATAAGCGAAAGACTATACATAGTAATCATTGCTTTAGTTCTTTAATTTTAGAAATAAGCAAAAAAAAACTGAGCTAAAATTGCTAAGATTCTAGGATTTTATAAATAAGCAATCGACTATACTGAGTTAAAATTTATAAAATTCTTAAATTTTAGAAACTGGCAAAAGACTTTACGGAGCTACCATTGCTGACATTCGAAAGTTTCTGAAATAAGCAAACGACTATACTGAGCTACAATTTCTTAGTTTTTAGAAAATAAGAAAAAAGCAAACGACTGTGCTCAACTACATTTCATTAGATTCTAGGGAATCTAAAATATGCACAATGACTATACTGACCTACAATTTCTTAGATTCTGGGAATTAAAAAATAAGCAAAATGACTATTCTGAGATATAATTTCAGTGATTTTAGGATTTAGAACTAAGCAAAAGACTATTCTGAGCTACAATTTCTGAAATTCTAAAATTTTAGAAATAAGGAAAAGACTATACTGAGCTACAATCTCTGAAATTCTTAAATTTTATAAATAAGCAAACGACTCTACTGAGCTACAATTTCTTAGCTTTAGAATTTCTAGGATTTAAAAAATAAGGAAAATATCTATTCTGAGTTACAATCTCTGAAATTGTTGAATTTTAGAAATTAGCAAAAGAATATGCTGAGCTACAATTTTTTGAATTCTAGGAGATAAGGAATACACGAAAGACTATACTGAGCTTCATTTTCTTCGATTATATGGTTTAAGAAATAAGCAAACGACCATGCTGAGATACATTTTCTCAGATTCCAGGAATTTAGAAATAAGGAAACCACTATACTGAGCTACAGAGTCTGTAACTTTGCAATTTTAAAAATAAGCAAAAGACTATACTAAGTTACATTTGCTTAGACTTTTATTTTATCAATAAGGAAACGAATACACTGAGCTACAATTTCTTAGATTCTAGCAATGAAGAAATAAGGAAACGACTAAACTGAGCTACAATTTCTGAAATTCTGAAATTTTAGGAATAAGCAAAACACTATACTGTGCTACATTTTCTGATACTTTAATTTTAGCTATAAGGAATCGACTATCCTGAGCTACAATTTCTTAGATTGTAGGATTTAAGAAATCGGCAAATTGACTATACTGAGCTTAAATATTTTAAATTCTAGGAATTTAGAAATCAGTTAAAGGCTATACTAAGCTAAATTTTTCTGAGCTCCTAGGATATAAGAAATAAAGAATAGACTATACTGAGCTACATTTTCTCTGATTCTAGGATTGAGAAAAAAGCAAACGACTATATTTAGCTCAAATTTCAGAAATTATTATAATTTACAAATAAGCAAAAAACTTTACTGACCTACAATTTCGAAGATGTTAGGATTTTATAAATATGTGAAATGACTATACTAAGCTACGTTTTCTTCGATTCTATAATTTTAGAAACAAGCAAACGACTATACTGAACTACAAGTTCTTAGATTCTAATAATTTTAGACATAAGCAAAAGACTATACTAAGTTACAATTTCAAAAAATTTATTATTTAAGAAATAAGGAAACGACTATACTGAGCTACAATTTCTGAAATTCTAAAATTTGAGAAATAGGCAAAAGACTATTCGGAGCTAATTTTTTTTTAGTTTATAGGATTTAACAAATAGCAAACGACTATACTGAGATACATTTTCTCACATTCTAGGAATTTAGAAATAAGCAAACGACTATACTGAGCTACAATTTCTGAAATTCTAAAATTTGAGAAAAAGGCAAAAGACTATACTGAGCTACAATTTCTTAAATTCTAGGATTATAGGAATAAGCAAACGACTATGTTTACGTTTCATGATGTTTAATGCCCATAGTTCCGAGTGAAATATTTCACTTGCGTTATTTGCATATGCGTTTAACCGATAAACGAAACGATTGACAGCTGCTGTTTTTCTGTGTATTGGTAGGGAATTAGATCGCGGGAATAAGCTGCCATAATGATATTCATCTTGTAACCAACCACGAAGGAGAAACGACTCTCGACAGCGCGCGTTAAAAATAAGGTTTTGTAAAATTGTGAAAGCGTGTTCTGGTTTTCATAAAAATATAACACAACGTAGGGATTTGCGCGATCATAAATTGGTGCCGTGACCAGGATTGCTGCGGAAATTTAATTACATAACTTTTGTGCCTGTTTGTCCGTTTATTTGGTGCTCATTCGCTTCACAGTACCGTCTTTCTGTGAACTTTTTTTACACTACTTTCTCCTTCGTGATTTGTGAACCTTCTTTTCGGTTAAATCCTGGACCTTACACATCGTTATTTCGCTAGTTTCTGATTCGCGTTTTTGGGTTTAAAGTGTTGTGCGCCCGTGTTTTGTCCTGCTACGTCTGTACGTTTGCTGCGTAGCAATTGCGACAGTTTATCGGCCACACCTTTTTTGAACACCATTTTCAAAATTCAGGACTAAGATTTTGTGCGTTACGTTTTCCATGAGAATTTGATTTATTCGTCGTGTAAATCGCCTTCTACGTTAGGATACGATTCTTTGAACATTTACGTGTTCGTGTTGTGACCCCGTCCCGCGTTCATCGTCTTGCGTCCGATATTTCCGTATTATACACTTCGGTTTAAGTGTCGATTGGTTTCGCGCGCAAAATCGTCATCTTAGTTCATCGTCCTCAGCGCATCAAAAATGGCCAACATGGAGCTGCTGCTTTCCGACCGCTTAACCCTGGAAGAGAAATTGAACTGAGCATCTGTTTTCGTGTCGAAATACGTTCCTGCTAGAGACTGGCCGAATTCGACAATGTTCAGCAGCATATCGAAAACTTGGCAACTTCAGAGTTACATGGAGAAGAAAGCCAAGTTCGTGCTGTCATCGAAGAGAAGCTGTACGTCACGAGAGCATCGTTAAGTGCGCTTTTGCCGCACGCGTCCTCCGCTACTTCATCTGCCAGCAGCGTGGCAGTGTCCGCATAAAATTGCCTACCATTGCCCTACCGGAGTTTAGTGGAGACGACATGCATTGGGCTGCTTTTCGTGACACGTTCGAAGCGCTTATACACAACAATTCCGAAGTAATGGAAATTCAAAAATTCCATTATCTTCGCGCTGCATTAAAGGGTGTAGCAGCGAAGCTCATTGAATCGGTTCCATTATGCGCAAGAAATTATCAGATAGCTTGGAAGTCTTTGTTAGATCGCTACGCTAATGACTATCTGCAAAAGAAGAGACACCTGCAGTCAATATTTTGTATGGCTCATGTAACTAGGGAATCTAATGTGGCCCTGCATAAGCTCGTGAATGATTTTGATCGTCATGTAAAAATGCTGCAGCAACTCGGCGAGAAAACGGAGCATTACGAGAAAACGATTACGAGCGAGTATTACGAGAAAATGCCCACACTGCCAACATGACCATCTGCTGGGAAACTGTTTCAAATTTATCCGCCTTCCGCTGTCTGAACGTATGCAGATAGTCCATACGAAGAGGGTATGTCTTCTTCTTCTTTGGCTCAACAACCGTTGTCGGTCAAGGCCTGCCTGTACCACTTGTGGGCTTGGCTTTCAGTGACTAATTGATTTTCCCCCCACAGCAGGATAGTCAGTCCTACGCAGTGTTGCGAACGGTGACGTTCATCGACATAAAATTGTAAACATTCATTCGATTTGAAGCTTCCCATTCCCATCTCTCTCTGTCATTTGACATTCCCGTCAAAAAATGTCATTTGACATGAAGACATTTTCAAGATACATTCATTTGACATTCGCCAACCTGTATGAGTAGTGAACTGTGTCGTATTGCAAACGGCCGTATTCATGTCAAACTACAACAGAGTAGTGTTGGGAATTTCGTTAAAAAAAAGGAACGGAACGGAACTAGTTCATTTTTCAAAAAGAACGGAACGTGAACCTGGGGTGCAAATGAACCGACCCAGGGCTTAGAAGCAAAACTGTGATCCGGGGGGGGGGGGGGGGTGTTACTTGAGACAGGATATGAAAAGGCGTTTCTTAAATCATCATGCTGAAATCACCAAATCCAGATGGGTTCAACCTGATGTCCAGTAAGCTGTACCTGCTGTGCCAATATAAAGCATTTATTATCTAGCATTTTTAAACGTTTTAGATGCGACGACCATTTTCGGTCAAAGCCTTCCTGTACCACTAATAGGCTTGGCTATCAGTAACTTAAATGCCCATAGCAGGATAATCATCCCAGCGTATGGGGGCACGATCCATTCGAGGCTTTTACCCATGCCGATGTTATTGAGTGGTAGGAGTTAACGATTGTATCACAAGATTGACTAATTATTTGAATTTCACTTACTACTTAGAACAAATAGTTTTTTTTTCACATAAATCGTTTACAACATCACGGCACTCAAACGGTTGTCGAATGGAACAGAATGCTTCGAATCGAATGACTAAATATTGGAATCATGCCGAGTGCCAAGATCAAGCGGATATCGTGGCATAAAAAATAATTACATTTTATTTTTCGTTGTTCATAATCGCATATTATAATACATCTCTTCCAACCCGTTCTGCCATATGAGTACAGATTTAAATTTTATAATAATTATTTGTCTGGTTAGGATAAGCTAAATTATAACAAAAAGTATAATAGATGTTACAAATTGCACCATAACACCAAATAACATTTTTGGTCTCGCTTATCACGGATTTTATAAACGATACGCGACGAAGTGTGATGAATATTCCTGTGAGAATGGGAGAGTGCACAGGCAACACATACTGTGTGCGAGAAAGAGTGAACAGTTATCTTGCATCCAGCAAGCAACAGCCGGACAAAGCCGGTTTTTTTAAAGAACGGAACGCACGAACGATAGCACCTTGATGACAATATTGAAGCGGCAAAGACCGGAACGGAATGAACGGAAAGAACGAATTGAACGGAACGGAATGAACGGAAAGAACGGAATGAACGGAATGAACGGAAAGAACGAAATGAACGGAAAGAACGAAATGAACGGAATGAACGGAACGGAACGGAATGAACGGAAAGAACGGAAAGAACGGAATGAACGGAACGGAACGATTTTGTATAAAGGATCGGAACGGAACGGCCTACATAAAGAACGGAACTTTTTTACTAGGTTCGGACCGGAACGGCCAACACTACAACAGAGCGTGCGGTGCAAAGGCTTTCATTTCACTAGTTTTTGCTATTTCACTAGAATCCCCATATTCAGCGACGATACACTTCATAATCCTCCGATCGTATCGATTTGTGTTGTTCAAAAATGTCAAATGACATTCATACTACATTGTTTACATTTCATGTCACTGCATCAGCCCTGACGGTAGCGACACGAATGAATTACGTTTAATGACAGTCGTGTCGTGGAAGCATTGAATGTCATCAGCCAAAAAATATTTTGACTGGCTGTTTACGGTGACTGTCATGAAAAACGTCAACAGTTAACAACACTGGTCCTACGTATAACGGCACGGTCTATTTGGGGATTGAACCCATGACGGGCATGTTGTTAGGTCGTACGAGTTGACGACTGTACTACGAGACCGGCTTATGTAACAATTGTTTAAAGGTAGGACATGTAGTACGTAGCTGCCCTGCGGTACATAATTGTAGACATTGTGGAGAGAGGCATCATTCTTTGTTTCATCGCGGTTCGACTGGCGCACCCGAAAGCCGAACGGAATCTAGTATGGCGGTGTCAGCCTCTCCCGGTCCTCACAAAGCCATAAATGAAACTGTCGTGCACAGCCAAAATGCCGCTGGAGACATCGAGATAAATGAACATGTTTTTCTTCTCACTGTGTGATTAGTTATTGTTGACGCATTTGGCCTGGAACATCCGGTTCGCGCTCTGCTGGATAGCGCGTCGCAGCCGAACTTAATGACCAAAAGGCTAGCATGTTTACTTCAACTACCACGAGAGAGAGCGAATGTAAAAATCAACGGTGCTGGCAGTTGTGCATCTCATGCTCGAGAAGCGGTCGTAACTGAAGTGGTGTCGAAGAAGCAACCATTTAGTTGCACAATGAAGTTTTTGTTGATGGACAAGTTAACTGCTAACCTTCCTGCTCAAGACGTATCTATCGCTGATTGGAAAATACCAAAAGGAATCGTGTTAGCAGATCCTCAATTCAATAAAGCGCAGCCAGTTGAGCTGATCATAGGGGCTAAACACTATTACTCTTTGTTCCCCTCCTCTGCGCGTTTGCAGTTATCTGATCAGCTTCCGTGGCTGATTGAGAGTGTATTTGGTTGGATCGTAGCCGGCTCAGCAACTGTGCAATTTCCTCCCCATTCTCCTGTGTCACAAGTATCTGCAGCCGTGTGTATGTTGTCGCTGGAAGAAAGTATGGAGCGGTTTTGGAAGATCGAATCGCTGCAAAATAAAGATGAATACTTTCCCGAAGAAAAGAGGTGTGAAGAGCTGTACCAGAAGACGACGGAGAGAAATGAAGAAGGTCGATATGTTGTACGCATCCCACGTCATCCTGACTTTGGACTGAGGCTTGGCGAATCTAAGTCAGGTGCACAGCGCCGATTTCACCTTTGAAAAGTTTGAACGCGATTCAAAGGTGAAGGAGGAGTATTGCGCGTTCATGAGAGAGTATCTGGATCTTGGGCACATGACTGTGTTACGTAAAGGAACGCCGGAACCTACAGAATGTTATTATTTACCACACCACCCAGTATTCAAAGAAACAAGTACCACGTCCAAAATACGAGTAGTATTTGATGGCTCGGCGAAAACCACAAGTGGCTTCTCTCTTAATGAATCTCTTTGCGTTGGTCCAGTGGTGCAAGATGATTTGCTGGATCAATTGTTGCGTTTTCGCACATACCGTGTTGCATTAGTTGGAGACATTGCCAAGATGTATAGGCAAGTGTTACTGCACCCTGATGATCGGGCTCTTGTACGCATTTTGTATAGATTCTCACCACAACACCCTTTGCAAGAATATGAGCTGAATACCGTAACGTATGGACTGGCTCCTTCTTCGTTTCTTGCGACACGAACGTTATTGCAATTGGCAGAGGATGAAGGTGCTGGCTACGCTCTTGCTGGATCCGCGCTGAAGAAGAATTTTTATGTCGACGATTTTATCGGTGGAGCGCAATCCATCGAAGCTGCCATCCAGTTGCGGAAAGAAATGAGCGTTCTACTGAGCAAAGGAAGTTTTAAGCTGCGAAAATGGACGTCCAATCGTCTAGAGGTGCTTGAGGGTTTGGATGATTCTCAAATCGGTACAAAATCATCGTTGTGTTTCGCTAAGCATGAGACGGTGAAAACCCTTGGCATCAGCTGGCAGCCTCAAGAAGATGTGTTGCAATTTGATTGCATGATACAACCAGACAGTGCAGTCGCAACAAAAAGGTCAGTACTTTCCACTATAGCTAAAGTGTATGACCCTTTAGGAATGATGGCTCCAATAATCATTCGCGCCAAAATCATCATGCAGGAGATGTGGGTGTCTTCGTGCGATTGGGACGATCCTTTGCCTGATAGTATTATTGCTAAATGGAAGCAGTCGAAAAGCAAAAAGGCATCGAAAAGCAAAGTAGCACCACTGAAGCGGTTATCCATCGCTCGACTTGAGCTGTGTGCCTGCGTCCTTGCTGCGCACTTCCATAACCGCATTAAGCGTGCTATCGACATGAGGATAGATGGATCGTGGTTTTGGACCGATTCGTCAATTTGTTTAAATTGGTTAAAGCTGCCGCCGAATACATGGAAGATATTTGTTGCCAATAGAGTTTCCGAGATACAGCATTTTACCGCCGGATGCAAATGGAAACACGTTGCTGGAATTGAGAACCCAGCTTGTGGTGTTTGGCAGCCCTGCAATTTAATCAGTGACGTGAAGGTTCAGACAGCTCCGACAACGTCAATCTGTTAAAGCGACAAACCGCATGAAGGTGAAATAAACGGGTATTAGACAGAAGACAACCAAACGGTGTGGTCATCATTTCTATATCACACAGCTGATTTAGTATCTCGTGGCATGTCAGTTGTTGATTTTAACGAGAGTCGATCGTGAAAACATGAGCCTTTGTGGCTCGCGCTCTCAGAGAAGTTTTGGCCCGTATCCGATCCTTCTGAAGGAGATGATGAAGAAAGAGAGCGCTGAAGGTGTTGCAGACATCAATTCATACGGCGCCGAGTTACAAATGGTTTTTCTTGCGTTGGTCATCGTATACTCGCCTTGTAAATGTTGTTGCTGATTGCTTACGAGTTGCCACGTACCTTCGGCAACTTGTTCAGCAAAAAAGGAGTAACAATTCTGCGACTATTTCGACGAATGAGGTGAATGAGGATGCAATCTCTGCAGAAGTGCTCACCGTTCAAGAGCGCGTAGAAGCCGTCAATGTTTTAGTTCTGTAATGTGTTCGGATGATAGTTACGGTCGCTATGTAATGTGATGAGCGTACATGCGGTACATACTGTACATCGATAAACGTCGCGGTAGGTCAGTTTTTACTGACATGAGCCAAGGTGGAATAGCACTTTGTTCGAAGCGGACTTTTCAACACTTGATCGTCCAGGCGATCATAGAAACCTTTAGGAGGTTTCCCTTATTGGAAACGTTGGAGTTTAGAAGCCTCACCTTGGGTAGGGGGACATAACTAAACTCTTGAAATAAGTTGGAAGGCGAAGTATTAGGAAGCGTAACGTCCTATCTTGGCAGTCCGAACGAATCTGACTTGCCACGGTCGGAATTGGTTTTATTTATACTCAATATGTTTCGTACATTTGGTTTTGGAATGTGTTTTTGTCCTAATTAAAGGTTATTGATATGAGGTGCAATTCATACATTTTATTGGATTGAGGTGTCTGTCAATTTGTGCCTATGGTGCGCTTTCAGTGTTTTTACAAAGGTTCTGGAAAGTTTCAACTGTTCTAGCCAAGGAACGAGTGCGTTGGTCGATCTTTGCCTACGCAGCGCTTTTAGCGTTAACCCGCTTGGCAAAATGTCGCGCGACATGCATGCTTGAAATCGATGCTTGTTAACATTTTATTTCAAGCATCGTGAGTGTCCCAACGTGAGCACTGAGCAAACCTCCCCTCATTCTCAATGCCGCGTTTTTGGTTAATCCTTACTCCCAGCCAGTTGCCCGTTCTTTCCTTCTCCTCAACGGACACACCATTCCCGCGAGCGTAGCCCGACCAAAAAATTCCAGGAAATTTCGACAGTAAGTGTGCAGTTTTTTATTCACAAAGCTATTTGAAAACATTTCAATACTTGATGGTGCGTGCTGGGCGAACAAAACGTTAGCTGCTTGCTCCACCGATGGTGCGTGCTGTTGAAAAAAAACATGCTGTTTGATGTGTTTGCCTGAGAAATGAAAGATAAATCGAGCATTAGAATGGTGAACAAAACTACTACTATTTAAAACTTACCGATCACGAAGATATTTTAAGTTAAACGGCGACTCTGTATGCCCGATCCATCTGCTTTGATCTGTTATCAGGAGCTTTGGTAATGAAATAGCTAGGTGTGATGGAAAATAATAGAAGATTAAACAAACATTAAAAGCAATACGATTGATAGAACACAAACATCATTAGGAAGATTCTTCTTCTTATGCATGCACTTACCCGTAGATCATGTAACAAAACAAACTGCATTTACGCCTGCGTTGACATCTTTCACGATTTACTTAATCACTTTTCTATTAACATTTCATAATTTTCACTGCATCTTCCGACACCGATCCTTCCCAAATGAATTTGCATTCGTTCTGGCAATGAGTTTCAAACGATCACAACACAGCGCGAGAGTGAAGAACACAAAGTAAATGGCACTATGTACAAGTGTTGATCATATGGTCAAAATAGAGCATAATGCAATTTATTTTACTTCAAATGAATTGATTTTATTCTGATTTACTTTTAAAATATTGTTATCAGCCTAGTTGTGAACGTTTAAATTATGATGAAGTGAAAACATCATTACCAGATAAATGAAACGACAATCGACGCATTTTGACCATATCGAATTATGATCGTCTTTACACATAGTGTCATCTCTTGCGCTTCAGGGTCTCACGCTCAGAGCAAAAATTCTCCCATCTTCGCAACGGTGGGAGCGATCGGCTGTGGAGGGCGGGAGGAGTGCGAGTGTGTGTCTCATGCACACAGCGAAATTTTGGTCAACACCTCGATGGTGGGAGCGTTTTTTCCATGGGATGGGGTAGTGGAGTGCGAGTCTGTTGCATGATTCCTTTAAAACTAAGGCCAGGGGTAGCGAGAGGCATCAAAATGAGTTACTCTTTGCCAAGCGGGAAGTTGCTATGCGTTCTCAGTTTGTCTATTTTGCTACAGTAACGCTTGAATTGCTTTGGTTGCGCGTTTCGGTTGTTTTCGATAAAAGTCTTTCAATTGTTTTTTCTATGAACGGTACGGTCTGGGTTTGTTGCTAAGGTGTAGATTGATTTGCTGATGTGTTATAATGAATGTGTTGCAGTGGTGTGATTTGGCTTTCCAAAGTGTGTTACAATGTGTCTATAGCTGATAGTGTGTATTATAATAAGTTCTGTATAGCAGATATGCTACACCTCCCCCCATTAATAGAATAACGCAATGAATTACAATGATTGCAGTTATTCTCCTGTGTACTTAATTAGTCTGTTTTTTGTGTACTGTAGAGGTTTTCTTTGTTGTATTGTTTTGTATTACGCAATTAGGCTCTTGGTCACTTACTACTGTGAAAGGTCCAATGTAGACTGGATCTAATTTTTTTCTGTTTTCATTTTCCAAATAAACCAGATCTCCTAGCTTTATAATAAGTGGTACTGTATCTTTATCTATGATTTGCTGTCTTTTATTCTTTGCTTTTACCAAATGTTCTCTAGCTATTTCGTTTGATTTTTGGAGTTTATATTTCATTTCAAATTAATATTGATCAATATTATAAACTGGTTCAATTTTTGTTTTGAATATATCTTGTGGTAAATTCGCTTTTCTACCAAATACCATTTCGTATAGTGTGTAGTTTGTGTCTGTATGTTCTGTTGTATTGTAAACAAATTCGTAAAATTTTGTCCAATCGTCCCAGTCATCATGATGCTCGTTTGTATAACTTCTTAGGTATTCGTTTAGACATCTATGATTTCTTTCTAATGATCCTATTGTCTGTGGGTGGTAAGCTGTGCTAAAGGTCTGTTTGATTTTTAAGATTTCTGAGATTTTGTGTAATATTTCATTGTTATATTCTTGTTGTCACATAGCGAACTGAACGACCTGTATTAAACCAGGAGGGTTAACGGACACGAAGCGCAATCCGATTAGGACGCGAAGTGACGAGGGAAAAGCTATAAAAAGAGCGCAGAATAAGATTTGCGCCCTTTTCAAACCACTCGCGGAATCTAGACAAATTTTTTGGCAAACTAAAATAAATCGTTTCGGCAAGAAATTATTCCGCGTTGGTTTCATTTTCCTACATTCCAAAACATTTGGTCTGACTTAAGTTGTTTAACGATTAAACGTATCGTATTTCGTTTCGCGGATCGAAAACAAGTAAATCGCGCGTTCGATTAAAAAGTGTCCGTGCCCGGTTAAGTGAAGAGTGCAATGGAGCAGCAGTCAGCGCGTCGTATGCCGAGCGGGGAACCAGCTACCCCAGGGGCGTATCAGCAGATGGAGCGCGAGAACGTTCCCAGCGGCCTCAGCGGAGCGTCCACCCCGAGACCATTGCGCGCGACTGCATTCCCGTCGGAAGTAACCAACGCAGGAGCCACTACCTCCTATGAGTGCGTTGAAAGTAAGGCGGCAAAAATGCATCGACACGATCTCATCCCGTCGGAAGAGAACACCCAGAGGCGCATTCTCGAAGCAGGAAGTAAGACCCCTCATACACTGGTGCGGAGTAAGGCGGGTGAGTTGAAAGGGTATGGCACGGAGAGCACGATACGAGATAATGAAGAGACGTGGTCAGCGTCGGAAGGGGATATGGAACGCGTCGAAGACGCTGCGATAGTAGGGGACAGACGACGCGTCGTGCGCGCCGCATCAGAAGGTGATATCGAACGCGTCGGGCGCGCCACGACGTCATGTGAAGAACGGCGTAGGAGGCGCCTTATTCTCGAACACGAGATGCGATTGCTCGACATTGAAGACGATCTAGGTGGCGAAAGGCCCGTCGAACAGCCTCTGGGAAACAGTGTACACGCCGTCCGGCGGGAGGCCGAGTGTGAAGAGTGGATCCGCGGTATGGAAAATTCCATGCAGCTGACTGCCCGCCAAAAATGTAGCCCTGTGGTGGGACAATTCTCGAAGGGCCATGACGGCAACTACGAGTGCAACACACGCACACTAAAGCACTCCGCAACACAAGGCACGCGCGGTGCCGTCTTCTAGGCCTTGAACCTCTTTCGGTTAGAAGACGCAATGCACAGTGCTCTTTCATCGCTGGATTGCTAAATGGCTCTATCGACTCATCGCCTTTGTTGCATCGAGTCGATATCTATGCACCATCCCGAACACTTAGGTCTAGAGAAACTCTACGGCTCGCTCAACCCCGTTCCAGTGCTGGTCGGTCTGACCCTATGTTCCGCATGTCGGCTGTCTTCAACACTGTCTCGGATTGCTTCGACTTCGATATCTCAACTCAGTGCTTCAAGGAACGTCTCCGGCTTTTGCCGTGGCCGCAGTGAATTGCGATGTAAATCTTATTTTTGCTATGTATTTTTTTTTTTCTCAATTGAACTGTTACATCTTAATTAGGCCATACGGCCCGTTGAAGATTAAATAAATAATAATAATAAAAGATGGCCATGCGACGTATGAAGCACCCGTACAGCAACAAGGATACGCGACACAATCGAAATACGACTGCGGACGAGTGACACAATTGGATTACGCGGCACAACCGGACTACGCGGTGCAGTCTAGACTCCGGAAACAGGAAGGATATGCGACCCATCCAGAAAACGCACTGCACTACGAGCATACGGCGCGCCATGCACACACTCCACACACGGGTTACGTTCGTACGACACACGGGGAACAGCGCAACACACACGTTTCACACGAGGGCTACGGCCACACAATGCACGGTACACAGTACAACACTCGGCCACTAATACACAGCACTACTCTGAGCCAAAGCCAGATAGCGGCCCGCCAGCCGGTACCGAAGGACTTACCAATATTCTCCGGAGTTGTGGATGACTGGCTAGTCTTTATAACGGCCTTTGACCGCACAACAGCCTCTTGTGGTTACACGGACGATGAAAATGTTACTCGTCTGCTACACGCACTAAAAGGTCCTGCACTCGACGCAGTAGGGCATCTGTTGTCCTTCCCAGACGGGTTGAATGAGGCGATTGAGACGCTACGTTCACTTTACGGTAGGCCTGATTTGATCGTGGAATCCATGATCCGCAAGATCAGAGGAATGGCGGCTCCCAAGGTCGAGGACCTCTCCACTGTAGTGCAGTTCGGTTTCGCGGTGAAGCGTTTGGTTGGAGCGGTAAATGCGTCCGGGTTATTGGCCTATATGTATGACGTGACCTTGCTGAAGGAGCTGGTAAGGAAGCTGCCCCCCGTCCTATGCATCGACTGGGCACGAACAAGAAAAACGATGCAGGAGGTGACGATGATTGAATTCGGAACTTGGATAAGTGAGTTAGCCAGTGATCTATGTGATGTCATCGATATGACGCCATCCCCGGAAGTGCAAAACGTAGCGCGGCGACAGCCGGAAACAGCACTAAACCAACATCGGTACCAGCAGCAGCTTCAGCCCCGTCGTAGTCACCCCCAGCGGTTCCAACCAGCGAGACCCGACCAACAGCGACCGTACAGTACAGGCCGGGTTCACCCTACCTACTGCAACGCGACGGTTCTACACGAGGAAAGTGATGGTGTTTTGGACCCGATGAGTCAAATACGAGTGCCGACGACAGCTTGTGCAGTATGTGGTAAGAGCTGCGGATCCTTAGACCAGTGCGCGAAATTCCTCAACACCACTGTGGCTGCAAGAAGAGCCTTCGTAAATGAACGAAGAATGTGCAGGAAGTGTCTTGGTTATCATGGAGGCAGATGCAGAGCAGCACCGTGTGGCGTTAACGGCTGTAGCGTACAACACTACGAGCTACTCCACGCAAATGATGAACTTCCAGCTAGCACAATCTCGCGGGATTCCTTAGGTAACAATTCGGGGACCGGGACGGGAAACGTTTTCGCACATACAGGAGCAAACGATGGTGCTTTGCTGAAGTACGTGCCCATATCTCTCCACGGACCTGCTGGGCGCGTAGACACGTACGCGTTCCTCGACGACGGCTCTACATCAACTTTCATGGACCATAGGTTATTAGCAGAGCTGGGTTTATCAGGAACCCCACACCCTCTGTGCCTGCAATGGACTGGAGACATAAGAAGAGAAGAGAACGAGTCAGTAAAGCTGTCGGTATGCGTATCCGCTCCCCACGAGACATCTACCGTGCACGATATGTCGGAAGTGCACACCGTTAAAGAGCCAGCGCTTCCAAAACAAACGATGCACATGACTCGTCTGGCTGTAAACTACGCTCACCTGAGAGGTCTACCGGTGGACTTTTATGAAGAGGCCATGCCACGAGTTTTAATTGGCGTGGACAATTGCAGATTGAGCCAGCCACTGAAGAGCGTAGAGGGTAAATGCGACGAGCCGGTCGCCTCGAAGACACGCTTGGGTTGGGTCGTTTATGGCCTTTGCACCAAAGTAAGATTCACTCCCGAGTCACAACGTAGCCTTCTTCACGTATGTTCCTACGATGGCTCGCCTGATGATCGACTCACAGCTGCGGTGAAGGAGTATTTTAAACTCGAATCGATCGGCATCAGCACATCGACCAGCAGCCTGCAATCTAAAGACAACGAGCGCGCTTTGGCCATATTGGAACGAGAAACAAAGCTAATAGACGGAAGCTACGAAACGGGACTCATATGGCGCCGTGACGATCCAGATCTACCTTGTAACAAGGCTGCGGCCACAAAACGGTACGTATGTCTAAAACAAAAAATGAGTAAAGATCCTGTTCTATCCAAAGCTATCCAGGAGAAGATGCAAGAATACTTAGCTAAAGGTTATATCAGGAAGCTTGCAGACACCACCTCGATCGTACGGCAGAAGATTGGTACCTTCCAATCTTTCCGGTAACCAATCCGAACAAACCCGGGAAAATCCGTATGGTTTTCGACGCAGCGGCCAAGGTGAACGGAGTAAGCTTGAATTCCAGACTTCTTCCTGGACCCGACATGCTTGCTGGACTCGTGTCAGTGCTGATGAAGTTCAGAGAGAACCGTGTGGCGATTGTCGGCGACATACGCGAAATGTTCCACCAGGTGGCCATCAAGGAAACGGATCAACGAAGCCAAATGATCCTGTAGGACGGCGAAGACCCCGATGCTGGACCGGCAATTTACGTCGTGACCGTGATGACGTTCGGAGCAGCGTGTTCACCTAGTAGTGCACAATACGTAAAAAACGTGAACGCAGGACGATTTGCAACAGAATACCCCAGGGCAGTCCAGTGCATAGTACTTGAACACTACGTCGATGATATGCTAGCCAGCGTTGAGATGGAAGAGGAAGCTAAAGATCTGGCCGACGCGGTCCGTTACATCCACGCGTGCGGTGGTTTCGAAATCAGAAACTGGGTTTCGAACTCTCGGGCCGTCATGCAACACCTGCAAGAGGATACAAAGGGAAAAAATATTAGTGCGAACTATGGTCTATCCACCGAAAAGGTGTTGGGAATGTGGTGGAACACATCATCGGACACGTTCACATTCCGCTTATCCACGAGGCATGATCAAGAGCTTTTATCTGGGAGAAAGCCAGGAACGAAACGTGAAATACTACGGACACTTATGAGCGTTTACGACCCTCTCGGACTACTCGGGCATTTTCTAATGTATTTAAAGACTTTGCTGCAGGAAGTTTGGCACGGAGGCACCGGTTGGGACCAAGAGTTAAGCGACCAGACGGCAGGGAAATGGACGGACTGGTTACACGTGCTTCCCGATGTCGAACAGGTGACTATACCCCGATGCTATCGATGTATATCCTCCACAGATGCCAACGTTGAGCTGCACGTCTTTTGTGATGCGAGTGAGAAGGGTATGGCTGCAGTTGCTTACTTCCGTTTCAAGGAAGGAAGGGATATGCATATCGAATGCGCTCTGGTAGGATCGAAAACGCGCGTGGCGCCGCTTAAATTTTTATCCATCCCCAGACTGGAGCTGCAGGCCGCGGTCATCGGTACAAGGCTAGCGAAAACCATATCGCAAAATCATCGACTGTCGATCGGACGAACCATCTTCTGGATCGACTCTAAGAACGTCCTGAGTTGGCTTAACTCGACCACAGGCGCTATAACCAATTTGTAGCATTCCGTATAGGAGAGCTGCTAGAAGGAACCAATCTGGATCAATGGCGATGGGTCCCAACCAAGCTGAACGTAGCAGACGAGGGCACAAAATGGAGCAAACGACCAGACCTGTCAGCTCAAGGGCGGTGGTTCCGTGGGCCGTCGTTCCTTTGGGAGCTGGAAAGCGCCTGGCCGAATCAAGAAGGGGTACCACAACGTACCAGTGAAGAGCTGCGGAAAGGAATGAACCATCACCTAGCAGAGAGGCCGCTAATTCATTTGGAACGGTTTTCCAGATGGAACCGAGCGCTGAGGGCTATGGGGTTTGTGACGCGCTTCATAACAAACATGCGTCATCTAGTGAAGAAGGAGCTGAAAGTGAACGGGCCGCTGACGCAGGACGAGCTAGCGGAGGCGGAGCGTATATTAATACGATTCATACAGCAGAAGGCGTATCGTAGTGAGATGCAACAGCTGAAAAATCGGGAGCTGATAAAGCATCCGTGGAAGAAGAGGATCGACAAAGGCAGCAGTCTTTACAAACTGCTCAGAATGCTTTCTCGTTCACAGGTATAGACTACTTCGGGCCCTTTCTAGTCGCCGTCAGACGACGGGTAGAAAAACGATGGGGCGTCATATTTACCTGCCTTACGAGTCGGGCGGTCCATCTGGAAATAGCGGCATCCCTTAACACCGCCTCGTGTATCCTAGCCATCCGACGCTTCATCGCTAGACGTGGAACCCCGCTCGAAATCATCAGCGACCGAGGGACTAATTTCGTGGGTGCTTCGCGAGAGTTGGACGAAGCAGCGCAGGAGATCGACCACGACGCAATGATGACGGTATTTTGCGGACCGCAAACAAAATGGAGCTTCAACTCCCCCGGGGCTCCCCACTTTGGCGGCTGCTGGGAACGTTTAGTGCGCTCGGTGAAGAAGGTGCTGAATCAGTTCGTGTTTCCTAAAGACCAACGGACGAAATTTTGGCATCAACCTTTGCGGAAATCGAGCTGATACTGAACTCGAGGCCACTTACCTACGTGCCGCTGGATGACGAGATGACGGAGCCTATGACGCCGAACCTATTGCTACTTGGACTCCAGACGGAAGTAAGCCGCCGGCTGTGTTCTGCGACAGCCCCGCGGCTCTAAAATCGTCTTGGAAGATGGCACAGCACGCGGCGGATGTGTTCTGGAAGAAATGGTTGGCAGAATACTTACCGACTCTTACCCGCCGAACCAAGTGGTTCCAACCCGTACGACCACTCGAGGTAGGAGATTTAGTTGTAATTGCGGATAATAATCTCTCCAGAAACTGCTGGCCGAAGGGTCGCGTTATATCGGTAGTGGTTTCATTTTCCTACAATTCTAGTCCTTGATCTGATTTTAATTCGATAAATGTTCCAAATGTAAGAATAAAGTTTTCTACCAATGCTTTTGCTATAGTTTTTGCTTCTTTGTTATGGATAGGTATTACTACGATATATTTTGTTAAGTCACATTGTAGGGTTATTGCATACCTGTTGTTTTTGTTAGTTTTTATTAGAGGTCCTACTGTGTCGATTGATATTATGTTAAAAGGTTTTGTCGGTGTTGTAGTTACAACTGTGTCTTCCTTAGTATGTCTAATCGTCTTATTAACTATGCATGCCTTACAATTTCGTACGTATTTCTTGATATCATCTTTCATATTTTTCCATTTATATTTTTCCCTTATTTTCTGGTACAGTCTGTACTGGCCTATATGTCCTCCAGAAGGGGTCATATGATAATCTGAAATTATTCTCAGCCTATCTTTCTCTGTTGTTATCCATCTAGTTGGAGTAAACAGGATTATTTCAAACTTGGTAATGGCTCTGTTGGCGATTTCCTTAATAGTTTGTTGGGAATATTCTTTGAATAAATGGCCTTCTTCTGACCATGCTAGCTTATTTCTTCCATATTGCTTCGCGATTTTGCACATTTCTAGAAAAGCAAACTCTAATGCTTGACTTCCATTTACATCTTTTCTCAAAAGAAATTTTCCTAGTGCTTTATCATATGAATGGTTGTATATAATGAATTCAACGTTGTTCTTATTTCTTTGCGTACCTATTTTCAATACTTTTCTCACTTCTGAAGGTCTTTCTGTTTTCCACATCGCGGGGTGATCAGTCCCTGTTGTTGCGATTGGTTTATCTTTGTTTATATCAGTTTGCGCGTTATTTTTCTTAACCATGGCTCTCGTATTAACCATTAAAATCGTTTTGGATTTTGGTATTGATGCCTTCAGGTCATCCGAGTAAAGGATTATTCTCGATAGTGCGTCTGCCGCAACATTAGCTTTACCTGCTAAATATTCTATTTCAAAGTCAAATTCTTCTAAATCTAGTCCAATTCTAGTCAGTTTAGAAGTAGGATTTTTCATACCAAATAAGTATGCTAGTGGTCTATGATCTGTTCTAACTATAATTTTTGACCATATAAATAAGGTTTAAAATAATTAATTGCCCAATGTATAGCTGTAAGCTCTTTCTCGATAATTGGCTTATTCTTTTCCCCTGGTGTAAAACTTTTACTCGCAAATGCGACTGGCAAATCGTTTCCATCTGTTATTTGTGATAACACTGCACCACATGCCATATCTGATGCATCTGTCGTAATAATGAATTGTTTTTAAAATCTGGATATTGTAAAATTGTGGGTGAGAGTAAGCTTTGTTTCAATGTATCAAAAGCTGCTTGACATTCTGAAGTCCATGCAAACTTAACATTTTTCTTAATCAAATTATTAATAGGTTTAGCTATCTTAGCAAAATTCTGTACAAATTTACGATAATAATTACAAAATGCGACAAAACGTCTTGCTTCATCAGCTTTAGTAGGAATCGGGAAGTTTTTAATTGTGTCAAACTTCGCGTCGTCTGGATAAATTCCTTTATCTGTTATTTTATGACATAAGTACGTTACTTCTGTTTTAAAGAAACAACATTTCTCTGCATTTAGTTTAAGGTTATACTTTCTTAGTCTATCAAAAACTTTACCTGAATTACTGATATGATGCCGTGCACTGCATCCAGTAACTATAATATCATCTATACATACAAATGCTAGCTCTGGTGTTAAACCAGCCATAGCGATAGCCATCATTCTTTGAAAGCTGTTTGGGCTAATGTTGAGTCCAAATGGCATTCGTGTAAACTAATAGTGGCCTGTAGGTGTGGAAAAAGCTGTATATTTTCTAGAATTTTTATCAAGCTTGATTTGATGAAACCCTGACATCAAATCCAATGTGCTGAAATATTTGGCTCTTCCTAACTGATCAAGTATCGTGTCTATGCGGGGTAAAGGGAATTTGTCTGGTAAAATTTTCTTGTTCAACTGCCGAAAATCCACTACTAAACGCCATTTCTTCTTGTCTTCAACTGATTTCTTCGGTACTAATCTTTCTTCTTCTTCTTCTTTGGCTCAACAACCGATGCCGGTCAAGGCCTACCAACCCACTTGTGGGGTTGGCTTTCAGTGACTTATTGATTTCCCCCATAGCAGGATAGTCAGTCCTACGTATGGCGGCACGGTCTATTTGGGGCTTGAACCCATCACGGGCATGTTATTAAGTCGTACGAGTTGACGACTGTACCATGAGACCGGCTAAAGACTATTAGAGACCGGTACTAATAGTATCGGTGAATTATATGACGAAACAGAATGTTCAATAATATTATTTTTTAACATCTTTTCTACCTGCGATTGCATTTCCTCAGTTTGTGAATGTATTTGCTTGTATTTTGGTATATAAGAAGGAATGTTATCTTTCAAAGAGATTTCCTGGGTATAAAAATTGTTAGTAGAGACCGGTTCATCTTCTAAACAAAATATATCCGAGAATTTTGTGATAAAAAATTCTCCTTCTCTTGCTATTTTTGGAATATTTTCTTCATGAATTTTGTAATTAATTTTCTGAATTCGTTCCCTAGTTGTGTATGGTTTTTTGTGTAGCTGCTCATAATCTCTTAAAGGTTCGATTTGTGGTGTATAGGATTTTATTTCAAAAGAAACGTCTTTATCTGTGGTATTAATGAATTTGATATACTGATTACGTTTTGAAACTATTGTGTTTCCGCAAAATACTCCTGGTTGGATTTCTTGTGATAAGATGATTGAATCTTCTGCCAAGTTTGGTATGGTTATTTTTCGTACTAGGGTAAATGTACCAATGGTGGTGCAATTTGTGGTGGTACAGATGTATTTTAATGGATTTAAAGTGTCAGGAAGGACAATTTCTGAATATTTTAACACCTAACAGGTGGAATATGTTTTATCTTCGCAATCACAACCATTTTAACCATGAAACACATAAATTTTACGAAAAAATACATATTTTTGTGACTGCTTCGTTGTACCTATAATGGTGGTATGGTTCCTATAGTCGTCGTATTGTGTTCCTATAGTGGTGGTAAACAAAGATGCCTTAAAAACAGTGTATAATATCAATATAACTTAGTTTTGAAGCTGTTTTCGTGTGAATAGCAAGGATTACTGTGATAATAATGATATCTTTCGTGATTTGATCGTAAAAAATGTATGAATTTGGTTGATGACAATATTGACTAAAGTACTGAATAACACCTGTTGTCAACTCAAACCCAGAAGAGATTGCTTGATTTGAGGTCGATTTTTCACTCAGCCAAATAAGCGAATTTTAGCTTTTGTTTGGTAAATTACTTACAGAAAACTCATTTTTATTGCTTATTGTAATGAAAACAGTACGACATATCAAAAATGTCGTGGAAAAAAATCTAAAATTACCTGTATTTATTGATTTTAGAACTAGGACCACTATAGGAACATGTCTGTTTGGTGTACCTATAATGGCACTATCGTAAAAAAACAATTAAAAATACGTAAATATGGTCAAAAGTCAATGAATTAGAATAAAACAATATCATTTGATAACAATTATATTAAAAAACTAATAACTGCGTTGTTATGTGGTCATTTAGAACGTTAACAAAAATATGAGTATCGTTATGAAATCCTAAGGATTTTGGAAAAAATGTTGATACCTTTTATAAAATAATGGATTTTTCGGTCATTAAGAAACGGAATGACCCCATTTCATTTTTAAATCCTTTGTAAAAGGCTAGAGAAAGTTAAGAACACATGCGTTGTAATTGTAATAAAAAATAATTTTATTTATCCAATTTGTCGCGCACATATTCTGAGTTCAAGATGTTGATTAGAACTGCCTAACCTTTCCTGATTTCATGTTATATATGTTCGGTTCCCTACTTTTCATTGTTTATGCTATGGTTATTATGTTTATGCTACGGTTATTTATTAGATATTTGATTTGGCCAGATGTTGGTACGATGTTGGTGCTGGTTCTGGTTCCGATGATTACTTTGTTGATCATAGCATATTTCGCTATGAATGGTGTTGCATTGTTTCGGTGCTGGTGTTTTGCTTTCGGTGCTGTGATGTCGTGTTAACTCCTCTCCTCTTAAATGACTTTGTCCTCGAAGTTTCTAGATGCTCTCGTTTACTTTATGTTGTTTCCCTTGATGCAGATGGTAATATAAACCTCAGGCTTTGATATCTGTAAATATTTATCAATACGACTATTACGATAAACACAATGAATACAATTGAACCACTTATTGATCCAAACAAATTAACTTTCCATGACAAAGATTTGTTCTCTAGTTTGATTTTTTCAATATTTCTCTATGCTCAATGGTTAGATTGTTTAGATATTTTGATGGTGGTATGTCGATGACGTCGGTTTCGGTTGCTATTAACCCCAGTGTTGGTTGAAATGCTTTGTTTGGTATTGTTATTTCCAGGTTTGGAAATTCTTCTCCGTTGATGTAGATGTTGCATTTTTCAAAATGTATTATATATGAGCCTGTGAGAAATTGTGTGTCATTGTTGCAACTCGATGAAATTCTGACTGTGGCATTGTTAATGAGTATAACGGCATCATGAATACGTTTAATTATTCCATCGGAATATACTTTTTCATAAGTACAATCGGAATGATATCCATGTACTAGTTTTTGAATACACTTACTTGATGGTTCTAGGTGTATGCTGTCACAAAGATAATTACCATTATCTATTTGTTCGCAGGGCTGTGACGATTCAAATACATGAGTGTTGTTTTTCAGTATATAGTTGTGATGCAAGAGAATTCTTTTGTCATTTTTTATAATTGAATCAATATAATTGTATTCAAACGTATGTTTGGATTCAAATGGGTATTTCAACATATATAATTATGCGGTGTACATTTATTATTCGGCTTTTTATTCAAAAAAGATTAAATGTTACTCCGATGAGTTCTAAACTAAAACTAAACTCTCACATTAATTCTACCTCGGTTGGCGGTGTATGTTTGTGGGAGCTGTCTGCGTCCGGCTGGTGTCCGATGCCGCGCGACCGTGCTGTCTGCGTTGCCGGCCCGGCTGGTGTCCGATGATGCGCGCCCGTGGGAACTAGAAGAGATGGAATGTGCCGCGCTGCAATATGGTAAAGCATTGTGTCGTGCCACGTGCTGGTGTCCAATGCCACATAACTCCTCCAGGGGGTAAAAAAAGCGTGTCCTCATGCGTTTAAACTGTCTTCGAGATTATTTTCTCTACGATGGTTTCGTGACGACTTCTGTGAGCGGGATTTCCTCTTTTCTATCTGATTTGATATGGCTGAGATGAAACGACTAAAGTAAAAATAGACAAATATGATAATGGCAATAGATACTGTAGTGGACAGTCCCAGTCCAGTTAATAAGCTCCAATTCCAAGTAATATTTTTATATTGTTGCAAGTAGATGTGTTCGATGTGTTTGCGATTCGTCAATGTTCTATCATCCAAGGAGGCTAAAGGAGTTTCAACAACTTTTCGATGAATTGCGATGTTGAATACTGTCCCATATACAGCTGGACTCTTGACATGGATTTCTTCTGATGTGAAGCTTTTGTTTCTGAATTGTATGGTGCAGTTAGAAAAAGTTAATAAGAAGTTTCCATTCAAATGTCGATCGTTCGGTCCACAATCGGATGTTACCAAATGATGTTTTGCGTTTTCAATAAGAAGTTGATTATCACCTATCATTTTAGCTGTTGTTTCGTTTTCCGGAACTACTATACAATGGCTCTCTTTCCCCATTACTAATGGAGCGATGCAGTTATCAAAAAAATCCATGATATCAGAATACTTTTGTACGTATTTCTCTGGATTTTTTGTTGTATATAGTTTCTTTTTCTGTTTCACGAGTTGCCTTGGATAGTCTTTGATTAACGAGTTATTGTGATTCAGTGCTAGTATTTCTATTACTTTTGACTCCTCTTTCTGAAACTCTGGCACTTTAAGTATGTAGAGCAGTTTGTTGTTGTTGACTGCTATTTTAGGTGTGACATAAGAAATGATCTCGTCAGGAATATCGCTTTTAACTCCTTGGTCTTCTAATAGCTGTTGTATAATAGCAATTTCCCGTGGTGATAGAAGTTTGCTGCTTGTAATAGACATTTTGGATAACGATATCGCTTCTTGTATATCTTCTAATATCTTGTTAATTGTATCTATATTGATAATTGCCGTCAGCATGTCTAATTCATTAAGAAGAATGTCGTTTCTATTTTCAATCATCTGCTTCATTTCGTTGGTGAGGTTTTTAATTTTCATTCCAAGATTTTCATTTACTAGGAATTGCTGATTATTACTCTCTATCAAATCGTTCATTGTACTGTTGATGATTTGCAGGTCATGTGCATCCGGGCTTCCTCCAATCCATTTCCAAACCGAGCCTATAGCTTCTACGCTTCTTATCAAACGCTTCCTTGGTCTTATGAGATTAAAATTAGAATATAAGTTTCTAACCTTATGCTTCGCAATTATTGATAGAGGACTATTGGTTGGGCGAAAAGCTACTTGAGTTAATAGGTGCATTGTATTTTCAATTTCTGTTATGTTTACCTCATGTATTATATTGATATTACCGATTTGAATTTTGCAATTATGTTTCTCTAGAATTAAAATTGGTTGATCAATCAAACTAGTTATTTTTAATTCTTGGGCTTTAATATGAGCTATCATTAGAATGACCATCAACATAACTATTCTGACGACGTCTTGTCGTGCAGCAGAAAAAAATTTAAATTCAAATTATTCATTTTTCAATTAATAGTTTAATTTGCTATTTCCTGTGATTCCCTCGATTTCTCGATTCTTTTCCTAATTTAAATGCTTTAAATTTAAATGAGCGACAATGACTCGTTCCACTGCGATCCTTTTGTTTTCTTCTTCTTTAGTTTTTTTTTGCTAAAAAGAGAATGAAAAAAATAAAAAATTGTGCTCAGCCAGTCGTCTGTTCTTTTTTTTTTTTTTTTGTTTTTGAGACGTCAATCCTGTAAATATAAAAAATATTAGTTTCATGTACAATTATGTTCTTATGCGTTTTATTTTATTTTTATTGCGTTTGACATTTCTTGGTCCAATTTGAATGGTTTTTTCATTATTTACCAAACATTTTGATTTTGAAAAGCGTGGATCTAGCTTTTTTCTAGTGTTTTTCTTTATATAAACATCATGTCCTTCATTTACATCAGGTGCAATTTCTTTTTTTTTCGTTATTTTTTTTTCATTCTATTTGCAGCTAGCTGAAGGTTCTTTTTTACGTTTTTGAAAATTTTGTCGGCGTTATCGGCTATTTCTGGTGGGTTCATCGTATAACCTGGATTAAAAATAATTTCATTAGGGGTATAAGTGGTGACTGAATGAACAGTATCGTTGTACATTGCATTTGCTATTTGCACTATTTCAGGAGATGAATTATTGATGAATTTGTGTTTGTTGGTATTATAAATTTCAATGATAGTACTATGAGTTTTTTCTATTTGGCCATTTGACTCTGATGAGGAAGCGAATTCTATTACGGTTCCGAAATTAGCTAAAAAGTCTTGGAACTGAATGCTAGTAAAAGCTGCTTCATGGTCGCAAATGATTTTTCTTGGTGGTCTAAATGTTCTGAAATACTGTGAAAGGGCATTCCGTATATCTGTCATGTTTCTGTTTAATTTCTATAAGTTGAAGGTGCTTCGAAAATGCACAAATTAAAGAAAGGTAGTAGTGTCTATCCATGCCGAAAATATCCATATGGACTCTGTAAAAAGGACCATTTTCTATTGGCCTTGGTGAAATTTTTATATTATATGGTTTTCGTTCGTATTTGTGTTGAGTACAAATTGTACATGAATTAATTAATTGCCTGATTCGTTTGATCATGTTTGGGAAAAAGTAAGATCGTTTAATCTGACTTTCAACTTCGGTTATGCCTCTATGGGCTCTATCATGTTCTTTTCTTATGATAATGTCTTGCATTGTTTCGGAAGTAACGTCTTCAACCATATTTTGCGTAATAATGAAATGGCAGTTTGTGTTGCAGAAGCATTCTCTGTAAACTTCTTGAATTAAATTAAGTAAGCATTCCGGAGCTAACACAGCATTTTGCTTTCCATTCGAATGATCTTTCAAAAATGTTGTAACTTTTCTATTATCAAACAAAGTGGAGCAAATAGTTGTTCGCTTATAGTTTGGAAAAAATTGTTCCGTGATAACGGAGTCGGAGTCCGTTACTTTAAAAATGATTTGATTTCTGTAACTATTAATAGCTCTTTCTGTAAAATGCATATAATAGTCATCGGATGTGTTTGCTGAATGTGCTGTTTCGGAAGAAGATGAACTGTTATTGTTTTCCACAGATACTTGATCAACAGAAACAACATTTTCTAGTTGATTGTTGTTAACTTCGACTTTTCTACTAAGTGCGTCTGCCACAACATTTGTCTTTCCTGTCTTATAGATTACGTCGTAGTCGTAATTTTCTAAGTCTAATCGCCAACGTATCAATTTAGCGTTCTTATTTGAGTTTTTAATGCAAATAAGGGGTTTATGATCGGTAACCAAAGTGAATTTGTTACCATACAGGTACGGCTTAAACTTGGTTACTGCCCATATGATGGCTAGTGCCTCTTTTTCTGTTGTGGAGTAATTTGACTCTGTTTTGTTTAGAGTACGGCTTGCGAAAGCTATGGGTTTTTCTGTTTTATCTATTACTTGTGATAAAACGGCACCGAGGGCATAATTGCTGGCGTCAGTTGTTAATATAAAAGGAAGTTCAAAGTCAGGATAAGATAAGATTTGATCTGAAACTATTATATTTTTTAAATGTTTAAAGGCTTCCTGATATTCGTGATCATTAAAGTTTACTTTTTCATCCTTCTGTAACAATTTAGTGAGGGGTTTTGTTAATTTTGAGTAATCTTTAATAAAACGTCTATAATACCCTACGAGTCCTAAGAATTGTTTTATTTCTTTTTGATTGGATGGAAGTTTCCATTCTTGAATTTTTCTTATTTTTTCTGGGTCAGGTTTGATTCCGTCAGGGGCAATAATGTGTCCAAGAAATTCCGTTTCTCTGCGAAGAAATTCACATTTGTCTAATTGTATTTTAAGATTGAAATCACTTAACCTCTTAAGGATTTTTGAAACATTGTTGAAGTGATCTTGAAGATTTTTGCCAATTATGATTATATCATCAAGATACACATAGCAAATTGATCCAATATAGTTTGATAAAACATTATTCATCGCACGTTGGAATGTCGCTGGGGCATTTTTCAAGCCAAATGGCATTCTCGTAAATTCAAAATGCCCTAAAGCTGTTGAAAACGCTGTCTTTTTTTGATGGTCAGGGTCCATTTCGATTTGATGAAAACCTGATTTCAAATCTAAGGTGGTAAAATATGCTGATTTGCCAAGATTATCTAATATTTCTTCTATTTGTGGGATGGGAAATTTATCGTTAATGGTTTTGTCATTGATCTTACGATAGTCAATAACAACGCGCACTTTACGTTTTCCTGATGCGTCTATCTTTTTTGGAACGACCCAAACTGGCGATGAGTAAGGGCTAATTGAATGTTGTATGATTCCGTTATCGAACAATTCCTTGATTTGCTCTTCCACATCTGTTTTAAAAACGTGTGGATACCTATATGATTTTGTGTAAACAGGGTTTTCGTCTGTTGTTAAGATTTTATGTTTTATTAAAGATGTAGATGTAAGTTTCTCTCCAGCCCTAAGTAAAACTGTTTTATTTGCAAGTATTGTTTTGAATAATTCATCCCTCTCTAGTATTGACAAATGATCTGTGCGGATTATTTCGCTAAGCACTTCATTTGTAACGCTACGCTCTGGATGTAATGGGATTGGGGAAATCGTTTCAAAATTATTTACTATTATGTTTAATTTTCCTTTGACATCAGGTATTGTTTTTTCTGTGCTTAAAATTTTTGCTGTCGTTTTATTGTTATTAGCTCTATATAAACCTGGCTCAATAACAACTCCTTTACAAAGTTTTTGAAACGTTGGTACGAACCAATCGCCATTAACGGATGTTTCCATTTCTAAGTTATGCGAATATAATTGTTTATCGGGAAAATATTTTTCATATTTGAATTTCATGTTTCCTATTTCAAATGTCTCTTCTTTGAAATTTATTATTGCTTGGTTTTTAGCCATTAGTTCTGAACCAATGAGTGCGTCGAAAAAATTATGAAATTTTAACTCATAATAGGTTTGATTTGGAAAATTATCGCCGAATAAATTAATACGTCCTTTCTCCGTAACGTGCTTACATCCAGCGGTGTTTTTTATTTTGGTTTCCTTTACCTTTGTTGTTTGTGGGAGAATGCCCGGCCGTATTATATTTTTATTTGCTCCAGTATCGATCAAAATGTTTGTGGGATAAGTTTGAATATTTGATATAATGTAAGGCAAGTAATTTACGTGTTTTTGTTTTCTGGATGAATTAAGCAAAAATTTATGTCTAATTCATCTTCAGACTCAGATTCTTCGTTATCGGAGGGTTTTGTTATTTCAGCATTAAACAGCTGTTTCTTATTTAAAGTAAGTCGACTTTTGGTAGAACCTATTTCCATTGGTTCGGCTGGCAGATTCGTGTCAACTGGTTTACGAGGTTTGTAATCCTGTTGCTGAGGCTGTGTGATTTTTGTATTGTTAAATTTCCTTTCTGTTTGTTTTTTATTATTTCCTTGCCCTGCGGTATGAGAGGTGCCTAAGTATTGTTTTGATTGAGTTAATTGAATATGGGTAAGATTTCTGTTCGATTCATTTGATGTAAATTTACATATAAATGCATACGCATTTTCGATTGATTTGGGTTCAGCAGCTTGTACATATCCAAAATAGGGTTTCTGCAGCCCACTGACGTATGCAGCTAGACTATATTCGTCTATAAAGTCGTTTATGGCATCCCAATGAAGATTGTACTTAGGATTTTGTTTTGCCAACGATTTTATATTGTGAACCAGTTCCTTAGTTTTCTGATAATGCGTGTTTGCGTTACCATCCATTTTGTTATGCCAGAGTTGGCAGTTATACGTGGAAAGATCTTGTTTATCTCCTAGAGATGTTATCAAAATTTCTTTCACTTCACTGAACGTTTTTGGGTTGCCGTTTGTACAAATTACATCTTTAGCATGCCCCTCTATTTTGTTTATAACAGCTGTCACATAAATTTCAAATATTTGTGGTGACACGAGGTTTTCGAATAAACGAAGAGTTTTTTCTGCTGTTTCTATCCAACTTGCGAGTTGCTTTTTATTGCCATTAAATATGGGCAACATTTTTATGGGATCAGGGATACGGAACGGATCACCTGATATTGTCACTTCACGAGGAATAGGATCATTTCGTTGGTGTGCTATTCCCTGGTTTCCATTTGTACTTTGCCATTGCAACTCCTGCTGCGTTAATCTTGCACTTATGTTTTCGATGGCTTGTATCATACGAGCCATCTGATCATTACCACTCTCTTGAGTAGTTTGGGCTTGAGGTTCCATGTTTAGGTGCTCAAGTGATAACTGCAAATTTGCAATTGGTATGTGCGAATATTCCTCAGATACCGTACTTTCTTCTGATTCGGAACTTGTTTCAGATGTAAAAATCCTTTCCTGAATCAGCTGTTGGGCCTTTTTGAAAGCGTTGTTCTTGATTTTTGGCATAAAGAAAGCCAATCCTAAAGCTCTATCTGGTAGTGGCTCTAGGTACGTGAATGAAAAGAAATTTATAAAACTAGTGTGATGCGTCTATCTGATAGTGCGCACTCACATTAATTTTAAATTCTTTCACCCCCGATTTCTTGTGTTATTATTTAGGTAGTTTTACTGAACACGATTTCACGCACAGAAACTCAACACTAAATACTTACACGGTTGATGTTGAAGTCGTGTTTGGGCGAAGGCCAAGAAAACAATGACGGTGCTCCGTGTGCGTCTTAGCGGGGGGATCCTCAACTCCTCAGCGACGTTGCCGTCCTTGGTGCTTGTGGATGCTCGATGCTCGTAGATCACGATGCACTTTGCGGGATCACTGTTGTACTGTGTTATTAGTTCAGTACTTTCCACTGTTTCTCACTATGACGTCACTTTTCTTTAGTGCCTACCCGGCTGCGCCAATTATGCGGTGTACATTTATTATTCGGCTTTTTATTCAAAAAAGATTAAATGTTACTCCGATGAGTTCTAAACTAAAACTAAACTCTCACATTAATTCTACCTCGGTTGGTGGTGTATGTTTGTGGGAGCTGTCTGCGTCCGGCTGGTGTCCGATGCCGCGCGACCGTGCTGTCTGCGTTGCCGGCCCGGCTGGTGTCCGATGATGCGCGCCCGTGGGAACTAGAAGAGATGGAATGTGCCGCGCTGCAATATGGTAAAGCATTGTGTCGTGCCACGTGCTGGTGTCCAATGCCACATAACTATATATGATATGTGTTTTGTTCATTGTTACCTGGGTTGTGGATCTTATCAACATTTCTTCGGTTGATGATACATGTATGTTGTGCTCAGCTAAAAACTTAACCATTTGGTTGAGGTCGTCAAGAGATAATAGTTTGCTGCTGGTATTCCATGTTTTGCTAGTAAAATAGCATCTTCCAGTGTTTCTAAATAGTTTTGCAGAGTATCGAGATTTGAGATGATAATTAGTTGGATGATTTCATTCGATCTTTGATGAAATCTTTCTTCTTCCAGTTGGAGTACGCTGTTTGCAATTCTGGTTATATCATACAAGCGTCTATCAATTTCGTCGTTAATCAGTACTTGTTGATTATTTTGCTCAATCAAGGAGTTAATAGTGGAGTTTATAACACGTAAATCTTCAGCATCAGGTGTTCCTGCGATCCACTTCCATATGGTGCCAATAGTATCCCATCGTCGTTCTCTGTTCGTGTGTGGCCTAATCTTGTAAAATGTTTCATGCAATTTATTAACTTTTAATTTTATAATATTGTAAAGAGGATTATCGTTCACATGGTGTTTTAATTCTGCATCATTGTTTATGAGAACTTTTTCTAAATGATCAATCTTGATTAGGTAAATGATTCTTATGTTTCCTGTCTTGACTCGTGCTTGACCTAATGGAATTACTGCTAAAGGGTTGTTGGTTATATCATGTATTCCTATGTTAGCATAAACAATTGTAAATGACGCAAATGGCGAGTCTGAAAAGAGAAAAAAAAGTTAAATGTTAGTAATTTTTTTGTTAGTTGGTTTCCTAAGGTAAACTTTGTGTACCTTTCTGTTATTAGAATCGATTATATAAGTTGAGTGATTTTCTTTAATTTTTATGGATAGTATCTACTCTCTCTTTTGTTATTTGTTTTATTTTTTCATTTGCAATGCTTCCTGGTTCATAAATCTGATATTCCTGATCGACTATTTTCTCTTCTTTTTCTTTGAAAAGTTGAGCGATTTTCCTATCTTTTTCTTCACGTATTTTTGATCTTTCTGCAAATGAATGGTCATTTGAAAATTCTCCAATATAATGTTTCTCGGTGTATCTTTAATGAAACTATGTATAGAGTTGTTGTATTTGTAAGTGGCTTGTTGTACAAGGCAAGTGATACTCATATCTGGATTAAGAGATTTAATGCATCTGGCTATTTCTCGTATAGTTGAATGACATCTTTCTACTTGACCATTTGTTTCTGACCTATTAACCGGAGTTTTAAATATTTTCACGCCTAAATTCAATATTGATTGTTCTACAACATTTGATACAAAAGAAGACTCATTATCAATTACTATTTCTGCTGGAAGATTCCAGTCATATAAAGCTGTAACAAGACATCTTTAATATCGGCTATTGATTTTGATTTTATAGGTCTGATTTTTAAATATTTAGAAAATTTGTCCAAGGATGTAATAAAAGATTATTTGCATTATAGGCAAAAATATCTATGTGACCTATTTCTCCTGGGTAGGTAGGTATCGGGGTTTTAATTGGAATGAACTTCTGTGGTTTTCTATCATATTTTTCTAGTTTGCAAATTTCACAATTTGAATGAAGTTTTGAATGGATTTACGCATTCCAGGGAAATAATATTTCTTTATGAATTGTATAGAATTTTCTTTAACATTTCTATGTGCAAAGTTATGTATTTCTTTAATTTTTTCTAATTATTGTTTCTCTGTTTGCAAATCTTCTACTATCAATTGAGAATAACGAATTTTTATTACTTTTGAATTATACATTGATTTGAAAATTTCTTGAATGTTTCCCATTATGGATTGATCGCAATATATACCATTACGTACTTTAGGATTGAGGAATTTTTTAAAAGTTTGTTTAATGAAGTCACTTGAAAATTCAGATTCACAGAAGGTGTGTCTTTTATACCCTTGAAATGGTATTGTTAGTTGATAGGAGGAATTAGGGGTTAATCGGAATATAAGTTGATTTCGGAAAACATTAATGGGTGCCTCTGTTGAAAGAATATAATCGTTATCAACATCTTCTGCTGAGTGTTGAGTGGGTGTTAAGGAGTTAATTTGAACACGTGATAAAGCATCTGCAACAATGTTTGCTTTACCTGGTTTATAACACAATTCATAATCATGTTCTTCTAAAAATGATTTCCATCTTTTAAGTTTTGCATTATTATTTTTTGGGGAAAGTGTAAATGTTAGTGGGAGGTGATCGGTAAAATTTTAAGTTTTGCTCCGTAGATAAAATTCTTAGAGTTTGTAATGCCCTTACTACTGCTAGCATTTCTTTTTCGTTAGTCGTGTAATTTTCTTCAGTTCTGGAAAGAGTTCTGGAAATAAATGTAATTGGTCTCTCTCCATCTGAGGTTTGTTGCGAAAGTACTGCTCCCAATGCTATATTTGATGCAGCTGTAGTAAGAATGAAGGGTTTTCAAAATCCGGAAAAGCTAAAACATCATTTGAACATAGTACTTCTTTAAGGTATTGGAATGATTTTTTTGTTGATTCATCTAAAGTTATGGTGAAATTTTTTGACTGGTTTTTGGGAATTTGGCGATGGCCATCCTCTCCTCTTAAAAGTTTCGTAAGGGGTTTCGCAAGTTCTGCGTAATTCTTTACAAAACGTCTATAATATCCGGAGAGTCCTAGAAATGCTCTTAAATCTTTTAATGTCTTTGGTTCGGGATATTTTCGGATGCATTCTACTTTTTTCATGTTTGGTTTAAGACCTTCTGCAGAAATAATGAAGCCAAGAAATTCAACTTCTGATTTAAGAAATTCTGATTTATCTGGTTGTATTTTAAAATTAGCTTCTCTAAGTGTTTCTAACACAGTTTTTAAATTTTTTAAATGTTCTTCAACAGTTTTTCCAAAGTCTACTATGTCATCTATGTAAACATAGCAAATTTTTCCAATATCTTCACGTAATGTGTCAACCATTACTCTTTGAAAAATCGATGGTGCATTTTTTAAACCAAAAGGCATACGTACAAATTCGTATTTGCCATTGTTAATTGAAAACGCAGTTTTTTCTATGTCTTTTTCATGCATAGGAATTTGATGAAATCCTAAAGCTAAGTCTAATGTAGTAAAATATTTATTTGAACCTAAATTGGCCAAAAAGGATGCAGTATCTGGAATAGGGTATCTATCACTTATGGTTTATGGCTTTCCTATTGTAAGTTTCAATCAGAGCTTTAGATGCTTCTGGATGAGAGATCATCAGTATGAATTTGGTTTGCTATTAATGACAATAGTCTATTGACTTCGTCATAATACACTTCTAACGACCGACCCTTATGTTGTACGTACATTATCTGGAAGTCAAGTGTTTCAAGATCGCGTTTCTCTCCGTAATATTTTATTAAGGTTTTCTTGATTAAATTCCAATTTCTTCCAACATTTGAGGCCACTAAGGAATCGTTAGCCTCGCCTCTAATTTTTCTTCGAATGAATTTACAAACCATGTGGAATCTGTTTTGTTGTTCCACGGTATTGGTACTGTTGGTTTGGTATAGTTTTACTATACCATCAACATCATCAATCCAGCTATTTAACTCACTTGGTTCACCATAGAAAACAGGCAAATCTTTTACAAGATCAGGTATTTTATCGACTGATTCAGGACTTACGGCTGTTCCGTCAATTTTCGTAAAATGTAATGGGGGATCCGAGTAATCTATTACTCCAGGTATCGATTGTTGTTGTGCTTCTAAAGCAGCTAGTCTGCTAAGAATTCTATCCACTACTTTTGTTGAGTAATTTTGAATGAAGAATTATATAATGATTCTATTTATTCGTCCAGGATTATTATAAATTGATTTAAATTATTTATTAATTTTATGTTTTTTTTATAGAAATTTTTGAAAATCAATTTGGAAACTCTTATTATTTTCACTTTATATTTTCGATTCACTTTGCTTTTGATTTTTTTTATACTCACGCTCATTTCACTTTTACTTACATAAGTTTCATTTTAGGGGATACCTCAAAATGATTATGAAAATTCCGCCTCTTGCCTCTTACAGTGATGGTCTGGAATTCTCTGCGAAGAAAATCAGTATCTGTCCTCTTACGGCGATGTTTCTGAAATTCTTATGACGACTGCTGCTCCTGTCCTCTTACGGTGGAAATCATTCAGTCGTGGCGTTGACCCGATAATGTTGCGGTAATTCTCGATTCGTAGATAATGGTTCCTTTTTTCAACAAGATGAGCTTTTAATCACTTGTTGATACTACGGTATCACACGAACTGCTGCCACTGAAAAATGTCACTTTTTGGCGGGGCGATAGGTAACACTCGTTTTTAACAAACTGTCCTGTTGCAACATTACTCTTACGTAGTCACTTCACAAAACAATTTTATAAAACTTCACAATATCGGGTCCCTATTCGGGCGCCAGTTAAGAACACATGCGTTGTAATTGTAATAAAAAATAATTTTATTTATCCAATTTGTTGCGCACATATTCTGAGTTCAAGATGTTGATTAGAACTACCTAACCTTTCCTGATTTCATGTTATATATGTTCGGTTCCCTACTTTTCATTGTTTATGCTATGGTTATTATGTTTATGCTACGGTTATTTATTAGATATTTGATTTGGCCAGATGTTGATACGATGTTGGTGCTGGTTCTGGTTCCGATGATTACTTTGTTGATCAAAGCATATTTCGCTATGAATGGTGTTGCATTGTTTCGGTGCTGGTGTTTTGCTTTCGGTGCTGTGATGTCGTGTTAACTAGAACATTTCACACTATCGTAGATAACTTAACTACTGTTAATTTATCGTATGAGACGCATTTTAGTGAAATACCACCACTATTGGTACTAGCACCACTATAGGTACGTTTACCCTACTTCACTTCGTTTTGGTAAAATATAATTTCCATTTACATTGTCTTCTATTGGATGTGAAACTAATCCGTTATCAGATGAGAAGTATATCATCCAATTAACATAATCAACAATACATCTGTGCTTTATAAAGTCTTTTCCTAACAGTCCGTCAGAAAAAATGGATTCTACGTCTTCTATTTTATGAAATTCGTGTATTATGGAATAATCGCCAAAGTCAATTGTTGTCATAGCAGTTCCTAAAGTCTCTGATTCATGGTCACTAGAGCTTATCAAAGTTATTTTTTTAGATGTATTGATCTTGCAACCTGGTTTTAATTTACTAGCTTTAAGTGCGGATACGGTTGCTCCTGTATCTATGATGAGTGTGCTATAGATTTCCTTTGCAATTTATATTTTAACTTTAACAAAATTATCTGCATTAGTATTTATGGTTAGTATAGGGTATTTTCTGATGCCTGAGAGTGGGCTAAAAAATTATTCTGTTCTTCTGCTGTTACTGTGTTATGAATAGGCGCTCGAGTAATTGCCTCTGACTTGAATGTACGTAGTGATTTCTATTGGCATTTTTTTGTCGATTTGGCTGCTGATTTCTGTTGTTGTTAGTATTGTTATTGTTGTTATATCTGAAGTTATTATTATTTCGGTTGTTGTTCTATCCATAACTTACGGGTGGGAACCTGGGTGGGTTTTGTGTTCGAAACCTATTATTATCTGGGAATTTGTTGAAATTGTTCCTTCCCTGGTAGTTGTTTCCATACCCTCTATTGTTCCTGGTAGCGTTTGAATATAGGATCTTTGTCTGATCATTCCTTCCCTTTTTCGTTTTGTCTTCTAGCTCCAACTTTACTGCTTGCTCTATTGCTTCATGCAAGGATTCAAATTTACTCGATCTCATTATAATTTTGGTCTCACCATCTTTAAGTCCATAACTCAATGCACTGATTCCTGATTTAGTTGCCTTTTTTCTGGCTACTTCTGGCGCTATCTCTTCCGCAATATATGCTTCTTATTGTTGTTGTGTTAATTTTCAATAACGCTGCCAAAAGCTTCTATCGTTCCAGTCTGTTTAGTATTGTCCATTTTTGACACTAGGATCTCTGGTGTTACCTTTATGCTGCACCTGTCTTGCAATTTGCTAACTATATCTTCAATTGAGGTTGGGGTTTCCCCTACGACAATTCGCGCTTTTCCTGTAAGACGTCCTAGTACCAGTTCTATTACTGTTTCTTTATTTTCTGGCTTTACTATTTTCTTTAATACATTTAAGTTTGACACCACACCTTTCAAATCCTTCTCAGTACCATCATACTTTGATATGAGAGAAGTGGTGATTTTAATTAATTCCATAGTGTCTGCCATTTTGTCAGGTTTCGTTTCTATTGTTATGTCAAATTGGTTATCTGATAATGTAGTTTTTAATGAATCTGGATGCTTTTCGAAATGTATTTTTATGCACTTATTTATTTCGTAGTATACGTATCTACTTTTTTTAACTAGCTTTGTTAATATTTCATCTTTAATAGACGATTCGTGCTTTCGTAGGTGTTGCGGCCGAGGGGCTCCGCCGGGCGAAGGTTCCGGCTCCTACGGCTACAACGGGGATTTCTCCAAGCCTTTCAGCTAGTGCTCCTCGCTGCCTCGGGAGTCTATGCAACAGAAAGGGGATCGTTCCTTGAGATTCGGATTATTTCGGATGTTATGAAATGAAGCTCTTAACACTTTGGCTTATCGTTCGAATCTGATTTGGCTCCAGCTTGAGCCGCCTTTATATACCAAAATTTTCACAATTTTTCTGCACGATACTAACCCAAAATTCTACGCCTTTCCTCCCACTCCCATTCCCGTTTGTCCCCATTCCCGTTTGTCCCCATTTGATACAAAAGAAGACTCATTATCAATTACTATTTCTGCTGGAAGATTCCAGTCATATAAAAGCTGTAACAAGACATCTTTAATATCGGCTATTGATTTTGATTTTATAGGTCTGATTTTTAAATATTTAGAAAATTTGTCCAAGGATGTAATAAAAAGATTATTTGCATTATAGGCAAAAATATCTATGTGACCTATTTCTCCTGGGTAGGTAGGTATCGGGGTTTTAATTGGAATGAACTTCTGTGGTTTTCTATCATATTTTTCTAGTTTGCAAATTTCACAATTTTGAATGAAGTTTTGAATGGATTTACGCATTCCAGGGAAATAATATTTCTTTATGAATTGTATAGAATTTTCTTTAACATTTCTATGTGCAAAGTTATGTATTTCTTTAATTTTTTCTAATTGTTGTTTCTCTGTTTGCAAATCTTCTACTATCAATTGAGAATAACGAATTTTTATTACTTTTGAATTATACATGATTTGAAAATTTCTTGAATGTTTCCCATTATGGATTGATCGCAATATATACCATTACGTACTTTAGGATTGAGGAATTTTTTAAAAGTTTGTTTAATGAAGTCACTTGAAAATTCAGATTCACAGAAGGTGTGTCTTTATACCCTTGAAATGGTATTGTTAGTTGATAGGAGGAATTAGGGGTTAATCGGAATATAAGTTGATTTCGGAAAACATTAATGGTTGCCTCTGTTGAAAGAATATAATCGTTATCAACATCTTCTGCTGAGTGTTGAGTGGGTGTTAAGGAGTTAATTTGAACACGTGATAAAGCATCTGCAACAATGTTTGCTTTACCTGGTTTATAACACAATTCATAATCATGTTCTTCTAAAAATGATTTCCATCTTTTAAGTTTTGCATTATTATTTTTTGGGGAAAGTGTAAATGTTAGTGGGAGGTGATCGGTAAAAATTTTAAGTTTTGCTCCGTAGATAAAATTTCTTAGAGTTTGTAATGCCCTTACTACTGCTAGCATTTCTTTTTCGTTAGTCGTGTAATTTTCTTCAGTTCTGGAAAGAGTTCTGGAAATAAATGTAATTGGTCTCTCTCCATCTGAGGTTTGTTGCGAAAGTACTGCTCCCATGCTATATTTGATGCAGCTGTAGTAAGAATGAAGGGTTTTTCAAAATCCGGAAAAGCTAAAACATCATTTGAACATAGTACTTCTTTAAGGTATTGGAATGATTTTTTTGTTGATTCATCTAAAGTTATGGTGAAATTTTTTGACTGGTTTTTGGGAATTTGGCGATGGCCATCCTCTCCTCTTAAAAGTTTCGTAAGGGGTTTCGCAAGTTCTGCGTAATTCTTTACAAAACGTCTATAATATCCGGAGAGTCCTAGAAATGCTCTTAAATCTTTTAATGTCTTTGGTTCGGGATATTTTCGGATGCATTCTACTTTTTTCATGTTTGGTTTAAGACCTTCTGCAGAAATAATGAAGCCAAGAAATTCAACTTCTGATTTAAGAAATTCTGATTTATCTGGTTGTATTTTAAAATTAGCTTCTCTAAGTGTTTCTAACACAGTTTTTAAATTTTTTAAATGTTCTTCAACAGTTTTTCCAAAGTCTACTATGTCATCTATGTAAACATAGCAAATTTTTCCAATATCTTCACGTAATGTGTCAACCATTACTCTTTGAAAAATCGATGGTGCATTTTTTAAACCAAAAGGCATACGTACAAATTCGTATTTGCCATTGTTAATTGAAAACGCAGTTTTTTCTATGTCTTTTTCATGCATAGGAATTTGATGAATCCTAAAGCTAAGTCTAATGTAGTAAAATATTTATTTGAACCTAAATTGGCCAAAAAGGATGCAGTATCTGGAATAGGGTATCTATCACTTATGGTTTATGGCTTTCCTATTGTAAGTTTCAATCAGAGCTTTAGATGCTTCTGGATGAGAGATCATCAGTATGAATTTGGTTTGCTATTAATGACAATAGTCTATTGACTTCGTCATAATACACTTCTAACGACCGACCCTTATGTTGTACGTACATTATCTGGAAGTCAAGTGTTTCAAGATCGCGTTTCTCTCCGTAATATTTTATTAAGGTTTTCTTGATTAAATTCCAATTTCTTCCAACATTTGAGGCCACTAAGGAATCGTTAGCCTCGCCTCTAATTTTCTTCGAATGAATTTACAAACCATGTGGAATCTGTTTTGTTGTTCCACGGTATTGGTACTGTTGGTTTGGTATAGTTTTACTATACCATCAACATCATCAATCCAGCTATTTAACTCACTTGGTTCACCATAGAAAACAGGCAAATCTTTTACAAGATCAGGTATTTTATCGACTGATTCAGGACTTACGGCTGTTCCGTCAATTTTCGTAAAATGTAATGGGGGATCCGAGTAATCTATTACTCCAGGTATCGATTGTTGTTGTGCTTCTAAAGCAGCTAGTCTGCTAAGAATTCTATCCACTACTTTTGTTGAGTAATTTTGAATGAAGAATTATATATGATTCTATTTATTCGTCCAGGATTATTATAAATTGATTTAAATTATTTATTAATTTTATGTTTTTTTTATAGAAATTTTGAAAATCAATTTGGAAACTCTTATTATTTTCACTTTATATTTTCGATTCACTTTGCTTTTGATTTTTTTATACTCACGCTCATTTCACTTTTACTTACATAAGTTTCATTTTAGGGGATACCTCAAAATGATTATGAAAATTCCGCCTCTTGCCTCTTACAGTGATGGTCTGGAATTCTCTGCGAAGAAAATCAGTATCTGTCCTCTTACGGCGATGTTTCTGAATTCTTATGACGACTGCTGCTCCTGTCCTCTTACGGTGGAAATCATTCAGTCGTGGCGTTGACCCGATAATGTTGCGGTAATTCTCGATTCGTAGATAATGGTTCCTTTTTTCAACAAGATGAGCTTTTAATCACTTGTTGATACTACGGTATCACACGAACTGCTGCCACTGAAAAATGTCACTTTTTGGCGGGGCGATAGGTAACACTCGTTTTTAACAAACTGTCCTGTTGCAACATTACTCTTACGTAGTCACTTCACAAAACAATTTTATAAAAACTTCACAATATCGGGTCCCTATTCGGGCGCCAGTTAAGAACACATGCGTTGTAATTGTAATAAAAAATAATTTTATTTATCCAATTTGTTGCGCACATATTCTGAGTTCAAGATGTTGATTAGAACTACCTAACCTTTCCTGATTTCATGTTATATATGTTCGGTTCCCTACTTTTCATTGTTTATGCTATGGTTATTATGTTTATGCTACGGTTATTTATTAGATATTTGATTTGGCCAGATGTTGATACGATGTTGGTGCTGGTTCTGGTTCCGATGATTACTTTGTTGATCATAGCATATTTCGCTATGAATGGTGTTGCATTGTTTCGGTGCTGGTGTTTTGCTTTCGGTGCTGTGATGTCGTGTTAACTAGAACATTTCACACTATCGTAGATAACTTAACTACTGTTAATTTATCGTATGAGACGCATTTTAGTGAAATACCACCACTATTGGTACTAGCACCACTATAGGTACGTTTACCCTACTTCACTTCGTTTTGGTAAAATATAATTTCCATTTACATTGTCTTCTATTGGATGTGAAACTAATCCGTTATCAGATGAGAAGTATATCATCCAATTAACATAATCAACAATACATCTGTGCTTTATAAAGTCTTTTCCTAACAGTCCGTCAGAAAAAATGGATTCTACGTCTTCTATTTTATGAAATTCGTGTATTATGGAATAATCGCCAAAGTCAATTGTTGTCATAGCAGTTCCTAAAGTCTCTGATTCATGGTCACTAGAGCTTATCAAAGTTATTTTTTTAGATGTATTGATCTTGCAACCTGGTTTTAATTTACTAGCTTTAAGTGCGGATACGGTTGCTCCTGTATCTATGATGAGTGTGCTATAGATTTCCTTTGCAATTTATATTTTAACTTTAACAAAATTATCTGCATTAGTATTTATGGTTAGTATAGGGTATTTTCTGATGCCTGAGAGTGGGCTAAAAAATTATTCTGTTCTTCTGCTGTTACTGTGTTATGAATAGGCGCTCGAGTAATTGCCTCTGACTTGAATGTACGTAGTGATTTCTATTGGCATTTTTTTGTCGATTTGGCTGCTGATTTCTGTTGTTGTTAGTATTGTTATTGTTGTTATATCTGAAGTTATTATTATTTCGGTTGTTGTTCTATCCATAACTTACGGGTGGGAACCTGGGTGGGTTTTGTGTTCGAAACCTATTATTATCTGGGAATTTGTTGAAATTGTTCCTTCCCTGGTAGTTGTTTCCATACCCTCTATTGTTCCTGGTAGCGTTTGAATATAGGATCTTTGTCTGATCATTCCTTCCCTTTTTCGTTTTGTCTTCTAGCTCCAACTTTACTGCTTGCTCTATTGCTTCATGCAAGGATTCAAATTTACTCGATCTCATTATAATTTTGGTCTCACCATCTTTAAGTCCATAACTCAATGCACTGATTCCTGATTTAGTTGCCTTTTTTCTGGCTACTTCTGGCGCTATCTCTTCCGCAATATATGCTTCTTATTGTTGTTGTGTTAATTTTTCAATAACGCTGCCAAAAGCTTCTATCGTTCCAGTCTGTTTAGTATTGTCCATTTTTGACACTAGGATCTCTGGTGTTACCTTTATGCTGCACCTGTCTTGCAATTTGCTAACTATATCTTCAATTGAGGTTGGGGTTTCCCCTACGACAATTCGCGCTTTTCCTGTAAGACGTCCTAGTACCAGTTCTATTACTGTTTCTTTATTTTCTGGCTTTACTATTTTCTTTAATACATTTAAGTTTGACACCACACCTTTCAAATCCTTCTCAGTACCATCATACTTTGATATGAGAGAAGTGGTGATTTTAATTAATTCCATAGTGTCTGCCATTTTGTCAGGTTCGTTTCTATTGTTATGTCAAATTGGTTATCTGATAATGTAGTTTTTAATGAATCTGGATGCTTTTCGAAATGTATTTTTATGCACTTATTTATTTCGTAGTATACGTATCTACTTTTTTTAACTAGCTTTGTTAATATTTCATCTTTAATAGACGATTCGTGCTTTCGTAGGTGTTGCGGCCGAGGGGCTCCGCCGGGCGAAGGTTCCGGCTCCTACGGCTACAACGGGGAATTCTCCAAGCCTTTCAGCTAGTGCTCCTCGCTGCCTCGGGAGTCTATGCAACAGAAAGGGGGATCGTTCCTTGAGATTCGGATTATTTCGGATGTTATGAAATGAAGCTCTTAACACTTTGGCTTATCGTTCGAATCTGATTTGGCTCCAGCTTGAGCCGCCTTTATATACCAAAATTTTCACAATTTTTCTGCACGATACTAACCCAAAATTCTACGCCTTTCCTCCCACTCCCATTCCCGTTTGTCCCCAACTCCCATCGCGCTCCCGGTTTCCATTGTCACTCCCGGCGACATCTGTTCGCACCGGCGATTCCAGAAATTCCGCATCGATCAATCCATCGAGCAATCCTTTGTGTAGACGGTACCGGTGCTGCGCGTGCTGGTAGCGACGTTCATCGTGGGGGGTACGGCAGGCGTTTCGTGGAAATTCACCGATCTTGTGTCTTTTCATTTTTTATTTTTTATTCTGCATGCACTTCGCACGCAACATTCTCCCCCACGTAATTCACAGGTGGGGATTACGCTTCTTGCTTAGTTGGTCGAAGTGCTTGGTGGGTTATTTTCCAACAACTGTTTTGCCCAATGACATGGGGCGATCTTTGTCTTCTTGCGAGGAGGCTTCGTTTCATTGTTGTCGTTGTTAGGCTGAAGCGGTCTGATTCGATGTGTGCCCTGGTGTTGCTGAGATGTTGTGTGGAGAAGCAAATGTTCTTTTTGCTCTATATTTAATACGGCAACTCGGACAGCTGGCCGTTTTAATATGTTTTCTCCCACTTTTACTTCCACTGATCGTACTTGCCCATCCGGGGCCATATTCGCTTTCATAATTCTTCCTTTGATCCACTTTCCCGGAGGTGCGTTGTCATCAAACAGCACGACTATGTCTCCCACCTTTATGGGTTCTACGTGGTTAGTCCACTTATTTCGGCGTATTAGTGTTGGAAGATATTCTTTTTTCCAACGGTCCCAGAATATCTTTGAGTAATGCTGTGTGAGTTTGTACTGTTGCCTGTTTGCTGCCGAGGTTTCGTTCACTACTGGTGGTATATGGCTGCCATTTCGTCCAATAAGAAAATGAAATGGTGTGAGTATTTCGTCTTCTTCATTTTCCAGCGGTATGTGTGTTAAGGGCCGGGAATTAAGCATTGCCTCGATTTCAATTAAAGTGGCACGAAGTGTCTCTGGAGTCGGGTGTCGGTGACTCCATTCAGTAAACATGTGCCGCAATCCTTTCTTGATATTTTGTATTTGCCGCTCCCATGCTCCACCAAAATGGGGGGCGGAAGGGGGATTGAAGTGCCATTTTATTTCGTACTTGAGCGCCGATTCATGTCCCATGCGCTTGTCGATTTCTGTTACTAATTCTCTTAATTCGCGTTCCGCACCAACAAAATTTTTTCCGTTATCGCTATACATGTTGCATATTTTTCCTCGGCGATTTTGGAAATTCTTCAGGCATACCATAAAACTGTCTGTGTCTAGCTTCTCGGCTAGTTCTATATGAACTGCTCTGGTATTCATGCACGAGAAGATAGCACCCCATCGTTTTTCCAACGATCTTTTTACTTGTACTTCGATAGGTCCAAAATAGTCGATCCCTGTATTATAAAACGGTGGTGTGTATGGGTGAGCTCTAAATTCTGGGAGAGGTGCCATAAAGGGGGCTACTGGTGCAGCGGTTTGTAGAATGCACTTTTGGCAACATTTCTTTATGTTCTTTAGGACTGCTCGCAAATTCACTATCCAATATTCTTGTCGAATTGCGCCGATAACTACGTTGTCGGCCTGATGCAAATAACGTTCATGGAAATTTCTCACTAACAATTTTACCAATCTTGGTTTCTGTGGCAGTATGATTGGCGTGCGTGTACCTTGGGGAAGCGCGCTGATGTTTTCCAATCTTCCACGGGAACGCATGATGCCATCGGAGTCTAAAAATGGTGATAGCTTGTTTAAAGGGCTTTGCTTTGGTACTGGTTGCCCTTTAGTGAGAGTCGCCATTTCTTCGGGAAATCCTTCCCATTGAGCACTGCGATACATTCCATTTCGGACTAATTGGACGTCATCAGGCTGAATGGAACGTGTAAATGCTGAGCGATTTCTAATAAAATCGGCAAACTTTTTCAGAATTGTTAGATGTTTTAACAATCTAGGCCACGAAGAATAATTCTCGACTGGTATAGCTGTTTCTGCGTGTTGGTGTACAGCTACTACGCGGCATTCTTCATTCGTTTCTACGATCTCTTTGTGTGGCCAATCTGATTCGTCGTTTCTTAAAAACGAAGGTCCATTTACCCAAATCCAATCATTTGGATATGGTTTTGTTGCAATGTCTGCTGGATTTTCTCGAGATGGAACCCATCTCCATTGGTCGGCTCGAGATGATTCTAAAATTTCGCCCACACGATGAGCAACAAATTGTGCGTATTTACGTCGATTTTTGAGCCAACTCAATACTACTTCCGAATCACTCCAGTATGTTATGTGTTTTACGAATAGGCGAAGTTCTTTTCTTATACTTTCGGTTAGACGTACACCTAGAACCGCAGCCTGTAACTCCAGCCTAGGAATGGACAATGGATTAATTGGCGCCACGCGTGCCTTTCCGGCCACAAGATTAATAAATACTGTTCCTTCTCTTGATACAGTGCGGGCGTAAACGCAAGCAGCAAATGCGTTCTCAGAAGCGTCTACGAAAGTATGCAATTCTAGCGGATCATTCAAGGATTTCACCAATTGCCTCGGAATTCGTATGTTTTCGGCACTCTTTACTACGCGTAGACATTCTTCCCATTTCTCTTGTAATTCATCTGGAATGGTGGAGTCCCAATCCTTCGTTATAACATGAAGTTCTCTCATTAAAATTCTGCCAGCTATTGTTACGTGGCTTATTAAGCCCAGCGGATCGTAAACACTCATGACACAACTAAGAACTTCTCTCATTGTTGGCCTGTCTTTTGTTACTTTGTTCATTTTGACTTGAAACTCAAAATGATCGATCGTTGAGTTCCAATGAACACCAAGTATCTTCTCGTAGTCTTGGCCCTTTTCTTCGATTTGTACTGAAGTTGTTTTTTGTTGTACACGATCTTGAGGAATTGTTTTCAGTAACTCCCCCTGGTTTGAGGTAAAATTTCTTATGTGAAAATCAGCAGCTTTGTGTACCTCAATTACTTGTCTCACTGTTTCAATTGCATCTTCCATTGTGAAAAAACTATCGAGATAGTCGTCAACATAATGTTGCCGAACTATTGGGTCTACTGCCAGAGGGTGTGTTTCGGCGTGGGCAGCTGCGTTGGTATTCTTTACTACTTGTGCGCATGCAGGCGAACAAGTCGCGCCAAATGTCATGACTTGCATGACGTACACATCGGGACACCGGTTTTCACAATCTCGCCACAGAATACGCTGAGAGTCCTGATCTTCTTCCCGTATTCTTACTCGGTGGAACATCTCTTGGATGTCCCCTGTGACGCAGATGTTGCCTTCTCGAAAACGTAGCAAGACACCGAAAAGTGAAGCCATTTCGTCAGGGCCAGATAGTAATTGGGAGTTCAGCGAAATGTGATTGACTTCAGCAGCCGCGTCAAACACCAATCGTGGTTTCGGTATCGGTTTGTTTCGGTTGACTACAACGAAATGCGGTAGATAGAAAGTTTTTGGTGTTGCAATAGCAACCTGGCTTGGCGTCAACTTTCTCAGATAACCCTTCTGTATGTAATCTGCAAATGTGTTCTTTGCCCAAACTTGCAGCTCTCTATTCTTATTCAACTGCTTTTCCAAACTTACTAGGCGTTTCAGTGCGTTTGGATAGCTATTTGGGAAGTGTGCCACTTCTGGTTTCCACAACAGTCCCACTTGATAATATCCATCCTTTTTCTCTAGTGTCTTTTCTAGAATTTTATTCGCTTGCTCTATCTCTTTGGGCACAAGAGGTTTTGTCACTTTCACTCCAAAGTCTTCCGTACTGAAGTATTGTTGGATCATTCTATTCATTATTTCCTCGTTTTTGTGTACCATGAAATGATCCGATCTTGTTGCCGGTTGTGTGTACTCATTTCCGAATATTATCCATCCGAGTTTTGTTTTGATAGCCATCGGTTCTTCTGGACGGCCCATTCTGCGGTCTAATGGCATGATAAGGTGGCTGTGACTTAAGCCGATGAGGATGGTAGGGTAAGCGTTTGTAAACGATTCTATTTTAATGCCTTTCAGGTGTGGGTAAAGAGCAAGTAATCTATTGGTGTCTATTGTTTGTTGTGGTAGTTGTAGATTTTTAACGGTTCGCACCTCTTTCAATAGGAATTCTTTTCCTTGATCATTTACAATCGTAAGTTGCACTCGACGACTGGTGTCTTGTTCTACCGTTAGATTTTGGGTCCACGTCATTGTTAATGGATCTTGCCGGCCTTGTAAACCTAACTTGTTTGCCAAATCTTCCTCCATCAGTGTTAGTGACGATCCAGCGTCCAAGAAAGCAAACGTTTTCATAGCCACTGACCCATTGCGTACGGTTATCGGAACGATCTGGTAGTAGACACGTACGTCGTTATAGTGATAATATATTGGCTGGGGCACTTCATGTAACAGAGGATGATGCCGCCGAATACATCCCTGCACACTACATACTTTGGACAATGGGCAGTTTCTTTGGACATGCTCGCTGGAGAGGAGACATGTGAAACACAGATGGTGTTGTGTGGTGAATGCAATTCGGTCACTAATGTTTTTCTGTAAAAAGTTTTCACACTCTGGCAACGTATGTTGTCCTTTGCACAAGCGACAAACTGTGTGCAAGTTTTGAGCAATGTTCATTTGCTGGGAATTTCCTGGTGGTTTGCGATTGTGATATTTGTGAACATTTACCTTGTTCTGTGGTCGCTCTGTTCTTTTTGGCAGACTTCGCAATGCCTTCGATATTTGGTGCATCCAATCGTTGAACTGGTCAAGCGTTACTTCGGAATTAGCTGCCTCTAGACTGGCTTTGTGCTGTGCCCAATTCAGTTGTTTATCGATCGAAAGTTTTGCCAACAATTCATCGATGAGTCGAGGATCATTCAAATAAGATCTTTTTCCTAAAATCTTTATATTTGTAACTAGGTTATCAAGAGCGTCAGAAAGCTCCATTATTTTCATTTGTCCTTCGACCTTTATTTTCACCACATCTTTCAATAGCTCTTTGTATACTTGGTCCGCTCTTCCAAATTGTTCTTCTAAACGAGCCATGATGGCCGGAACGTTCTGCGGATCCAAGAGTAAGGCACGCACTGCTTTTTCGGCTTCTCCCTTAACAAATCGTTGCAAACGATTCAAGTTTTCTAGCTTGCTAAAACCTGCTTCAATTGTTGTGTCTTCAAATGTCTTTTTGAAATGTGGCCAGTCTTGTGGTTTCCCATCAAATTCTGGAAGGTTTACTAATGTGGTTTTCTTGATATGGCGGCTGGCTTCCAAACTATTGTTCTGTAATACCATGGCGAGTTCTAGTATGGCTTGATCTGGTGTGCTTTTCTTTTCTTCTTGTTGGTATTGGATTTTGATATCTTGGCATTTTATGCACAACCATTCTTCTTCTGCGGTTGGTACCGCCGATAATTTGGCGCAGGCCAGGTGAAAATATCGATCGCATTCTTCACACTTAACAAACGGACTATCACCGTTTGGTTCGGTACATAGGCGACATGCGCCGTTTTTGTTCTCAACAAAGTAATTGCTCTTCTTGTTAGCCATTTTTACGACAATTCTACGACTGACAGTCGTATGACAAAACAACATAAATTGATGCGGCTGGACACTCGGGACCACGGCGCACTTTAACGACGCGGATGGCTGGACACTCTGGCCAGAAGCACGGACTTAGCTTTTTTTTCCAATCCGGTCCAATGACAGAAGGACGTATGACAAATAACATAAATTGATGCGGCTGGACACTCGGGACCACGGCGCACTTCAATGACGCGGATGGCTGGACACTCTGGCCAGAAGCACGGACTTAGCTTTTTATTCCAATCCGGTCCAATGATGATGATGTGACGACGTCACAGATGGGCTGGACACTTCGGTTCCAGAAGCACACTCTGGGCTCGACCCTTCCGGTGCGGCTGGACACTCGGGACCACGGCGCACTTGGTAACACGGAGCACGGTAGCTACACGGCTCGTCCACTCCGGTCTAGCAACGACGCGACGACACTATCTTACGGTGAGGCTCTCCTCTCTGGAGCCACCAATGTTGCGGCCGAGGGGCTCCGCCGGGCGAAGGTTCCGGCTCCTACGGCTACAACGGGGAATTCTCCAAGCCTTTCAGCTAGTGCTCCTCGCTGCCTCGGGAGTCTATGCAACAGAAAGGGGGATCGTTCCTTGAGATTCGGATTATTTCGGATGTTATGAAATGAAGCTCTTAACACTTTGGCTTATCGTTCGAATCTGATTTGGCTCCAGCTTGAGCCGCCTTTATATACCAAAATTTTCACAATTTTTCTGCACGATACTAACCCAAAATTCTACGCCTTTCCTCCCACTCCCATTCCCGTTTGTCCCCAACTCCCATCGCGCTCCCGTTTCCATTGTCACTCCCGGCGACATCTGTTCGCACCGGCGATTCCAGAAATTCCGCATCGATCAATCCATCGAGCAATCCTTTGTGTAGACGGTACCGGTGCTGCGCGTGCTGGTAGCGACGTTCATCGTGGGGGGTACGGCTGGCGTTTCGTGGAAATTCACCGATCTTGTGTCTTTTCATTTTTTATTTTTTTATTCTGCATGCACTTCGCACGCAACAGTAGGAGTTATTGTATTTTGTTATATATTTCCTTAGTATTATCCCTTAATTTTGTTAACGCTCAAAGCCTATAACATTTGTTCAGCTGTCTCACCTGTTCATAAATTCTATCTAATATTTCTATTTTTTCGAATAGTTTCTGCATATTTATGCAGCCTCACAAGTAAAATTGCATATCTACAGTACCTTGTTTAAATACATAGCATGTATTTGTTGTTGTTGCTGATAGTGCTACGCTCGTTACCGGTGCTTGGTGTTTAATCGGTGCTTGATGTGAAGTTCTACGGTGTCATCATTCGTCGCTCGATGTCTTTTCGGGGTTGGGACACTTGTCCATTTTCGCTTGCCAATCCAGATTGGGCAGTGAGCTGGTCTTGTCTTTTCGTCTTCCACGTTGGGAACGGCTGTTCCTTTCAATCTCGCTGGCCAAAACTTGTTTTGCACTGCTTTTTAATATTCCATATCACTTGCTCCACGAATCGTATAGATTACCAAAATGAGTTATATTATATAGGCAGTTGTATGTTATTGATTGCATCACGTTTTGCTAGAGTTTTCAATATTTTGAAAACGGTTTTAATTACTTTTTGCATGAGTATGATAGCAAGAAGTATCAGCACAATGTTCAGTTTTAACTCGTGGGTTTCATGTTGCTCTGAGTGAACATTTTGTGTTTGAATAATGGCAAGATCATTATCACCATTAACATTAGATTTGGGGTTTGATGCGTCGTTACCCATTTTATAAATATGTACTGTATTGGTAAATCTATCGCATTGGAGTTCATATGTTTTTACACATTGGGATAGGTTCTCACAACAGTGTGTACGGGGAATGTTTGTTCATCAATTCTTTTTGCACTACACTGCAATACATGTTTTTATTTTTCTTTCTGTACTGCACTTGTTTCTGGCAGTTCATACACCGTTATTGTTTACATTTACATTTACACTTGTGCTATCTTCACTGATTAAATTTCCGTAAAAAATGCACATTTCAAACTTTTGTTCATGCGTCTACGTGACACTGCTCACATGACATTCGGCGAGTTAACTTGCGATTTACGTTACCGTTATACGTATCACATTTTTCTTGTTTTTACTTTAACTTCTGCCCGTCGATTGCAGATTATGGTCACGGTCGCCATGTAATGGGTTAAGCGATAGCTACGGTCGCCATACGATGAGCGTACAACTGTACCTCAAGTACCGTCGCGGTACGTCAGTTTTTACTGACATGAGCCGAGGTGGAATAGCACTTTGTTCGAAGCGGACTTTTCAACACTTGATCGTCCAGGCGATCATATAAACCTTTAGGAGGTTTCCCTTACTGGAAACGTTGGAGTTTAGAAGCCTTACCTTGGGTAGGGGGACATAACTAAACTCTTGAAATAAGTTGGAAGGCGATGTATTAGGAAGCGTAACGTCCTATCTTGGCAGTCCGAACGAATCTGACTTGCCACGGTCGGAATTGGTTTTATTTATACTCAATATGTTTCGTACATTTGGTTTTGGAATGTGTTTTTGTCCTAATTAAAGGTTATTGATATGAGGTGCAATTCATACATTGTATTGGATTGAGGTGTCTGTCAATTTGTGCCTATGGTGCGCTTTCAGTGTTTTTACAAAGGTTCTGGAAAGTTTCAACTGTCCTAGCCAAGGAACGAGTGCGTTGGTCGATCTTTGCCTACGCAGCGCTTTTAGCGTTAAGTTGCTATGCGTTCTCAGTTTGTCTATTTTGTTACAGTAACGCTTGAATTGCTTTGGTTGCGCGTTTCGGTTGTTTTCGATAAAAGTCTTTCAATTGTTTTTTCTATGAACGGTATGGTCTGGGTGTGTTGCTAAGGTTTGCTTGCTGATTTGATTTGCTGATGTGTTATAATGAATGTGTTGCAATGGTGTGATTTGGCTTTTCGAAGTGTGTTACAATGTGTCTATAGCTGATAGTGCGTATTATAAAAAGTTCTGTATAGTAGATATGCTACACTGCCATGAGAACCTTTTCAATTTTGTGAACAACGGTTAAAAACTGATCCGATCAAACAAAAGCGACACAAAAAGCTCAACAATGATTTTTTAGCAGAATCTAAATATTTGCTGCTGTTACATACATAGTTGAGGAACATTATCCTAGTCTGATATATTTTTCCTCCCACCACCCACTTCATCATCGATGTTCTCTTAGACCGCGAGTTATGGGATACTGTGTACGGTTTTTAGACAACATAAGGAGAGGCTCCAAAACGAAGAAAAGAGGACTTGTGATTGAACGTCTCACTAGCGAGGAAATACAAAGGTCAGAAAAGATACTGTGTAAAATGGCACAAATGGATGGATTTGCCCAAGAGATGAAGGAGTTGAAGACCGGAAGGGGAGTGGACCGTTCCTCGGCAGTACGAGTATGTGATCCATGGATTGATGAGGAAGGTCTGATGCGCGTGAATGGCAGACTACGGCATGCGGTAACAAGCCATTCGATGAAGTACCCGATAATCATTCCGAAAGGACATCTTCTTCTTCTTCTTCTATTTGGAGTAACATCCTACGCGGACATACCGGCCTATACAGGCTTTCGAGACTTAATTCATTACCACGTAGCCGGATAGTCAATCCTTGCTACGGGTGAATGGTCCATTCTGGGCTTGAACTCATGACGGGCATGATATTGAGTCGTTCGAGTTGACGACTGTACCACGAGACCGCCCTCAAAGAACATATGTTGGTGAAATTGCTGCCATATTATTGCCATATAAAATATCATCATGGCTGCCCACAAATGATGCTATCTATATTGCGTCAGGAATTTTGGATCATCGGTGCAAGGTCAGTGGTAAAGACGATTTATTATCGGTGTATTATATGTTTTTGGTGCAACCCGAAATCTACTGAACAACTGATGGGAGATTTGCCGAAATGTAGTTGTAGAAATGTGTAGAGTTTCCCAAGCAAAGCCGTTTGCAGTATCTGGTGTCGACTATTTCGGTCCAGTTTTCTTGAAGGGGAGCCATTGGCGAATAGCTCCAGTAAAAACGCCTTTACTGGAGCTATTTACCGTGCAGTGTTTATGTGTTTTGCGCAGCGCACCTGGAATTGGTGTCCGACCTAAGCACATCAGCGTTTCTGGCAGCATTACGGAGATTTTTCGCTAGAAGAGGAACGGTAACGGAAATTCATTCTGATAATGTTGGTACCATTGGTTGAAGTTGGTACCTTCAAGGGAACAGCGGATGAGTTAAACAAGTTGAATGAGCGATTCAACTCTACTGATCAGCAGCAAAGTATTTGTGTCCGGACAGCTGAACAGCAGATTAGATAGAAGTTTATCCCGCCTCGCGTACCACACTTTGAAGGCTTGTAGGAAGCAGCAGTGAAGTCAATGAAGCGTCATTTACTGCGTGTGTTGAGCACATCATTGGTGTCACACAAAGACATGGTAACACTTTTGGCCGAGAATGAGTCATGTTTGAATTCCCGTCTGATTTCACCATTGTCGGACGATTCAAATGATTATGAAGTACTAACGCCAGGTCTTTTTCTCACAGGTTCAAATATGCAACATTTAGCGGAAGTAGACGTACAAAATATCCCCGAGAACCACTTGAACCATTGGAGACACGTTCAACATCGACTACAGCACTTTTGGAAGCGCTGGCATGTGGAATATCTTCAACAATTGCGGACTAGACCCAAATAGAGAGGCCCAGTACGATTGATCTGCCCTGGAATTCTGGTTATCGTATGAGAAGATAATTTGCCACCGCTAAAATGGCCATTAGTGAGAATAATCGATGTACACCCAGGACCAGACGACACAGTAAGAGTAGTCACTTTACATACACCACAAGCAAAAGAACTAAAGAGGCCAGTTAGTAGAGTTTGCGTACTACCGATGGAAGGCAATGGACATAATACGATGAAAGGAAACACATGAATCGAGGCATTTTTTGCATAAATGTACGAAAGTGAGGAGCATAATCAAATATTAACTAATATATTTATTGTATTATAAGAAGTATTATGAATTATGAAGCATGCTGTATGAACTCGAATGTAGCTCATAAATAGCACAGTATTGATCATAGAAGGGAAGTACCTAAGGGATTGAATTATGTTGACGTGAATTGTAAAATTTTCAATTTTGTTGGTCGGGAAATGTTAGCGTCTAGATGTATGCAGTAAGGTTAATAGCATTCAAGAAGCCATAATCTAAGGAACGATTAGAGTAAGTGTTAGTGATAACGCGTGAGAGACAGCATCCTAGCTCACAAGGCTTTCCGTTGAACATTGCTAGGGTTGCCTGTAGTATGTAGTGTGTAGTATTTTAAAAATTCATTTAAATTTAAGCTTATTAATAATTTTATGTTTTTTGTTTCAGAATGATTGCTAACGGCCTTTTTGTGTCTATTCCAAATAAAATATATTATTTCAAGTTTTTAAGCTAAAAATTATACAGTGCCTACCACAACTATATGGACAGTCACTTTTCGCGAATTGCAGAACATCTATAAGAGTTAGATAAAACCAGCGAATGTTTCAGGTGTGTAGAATACTATTTTACATCTTTGTTTATTTTTTTTCAAATTTGTTAACAAGTTTTTACACGACTTATGATGAAAAAACAAATTTATGGTCGTACAAAAACTATAAAGACACTTCGAAAAAGAGGTTGTGTATATGTGCTAAAAAATATGTGCTAACATATTCATTTATGAATCGTTCAAAAATATAAAAAAACATACGTAAGAAAGGTTTTAAGAAATATATTTTTAAACGATTGTTAAAAATTAAAATTAAAAATTGTTTAAAACTTACTTTCAAGCATTTAAAATTTTTAAGAGTAAATAGTAAATATAAAAAAAGTTTGTTTTTCAACATCAAAAAATTTCACAAAAAAATTTTTTTCGCCTTTAATTATGGTGTTGTAACTGCAAAACAAAGTATGCTAAAAGATTTTCAAAAAATATTTTGAAATTGCCATGAGAATCTTACCAATTTTGTGAACAACGGTTCAAAACAGATTCGATCAAAAAACAAAAAAAAATCGGCACAAAAAGCTTAACAACGATTTTGTATCAGAATCCAAATATTTGCTGTTGTCACATACAAAATTAAGGAAAGTATTCCTACTCTGATATTTTTTTTCTCCCATCACCCACTTCACCAACGATATTCTCATAGACCACTACAAGCATTGACTGGGACTTGTGATAATTTTTATAACTTATTAACCCTTAACATAAGATATAAAACCATTTTTTAAATCGTTCAAAAATATGTTTCATTTGAAATCTTTCAAGAATATGTATTTTTATTTTTAAACGGTTTGTAAATGGGGTAGTTACCAAATAAATCAGTTTTTCGTAGCGTTTTTATAGTTATGGTATGACCATTAATTTGTTTTTGTTTTTGTCATAAGTCGTGTAACAACGTGTTAAAAAAAAGTAGAAAAATACATACGAAGATGTGAAATAGTATTCTGCACAACTCATACATTCACTGTTTGTATCTATCTATTATGGATTTTCCGCAAATAGCGAAAAACGACTGTCCATATTGTTGTGGTTGGCGCTGTATTTGTTAAAATTAAGGTCGAAAAGACTGCTTACCCACACAACCTGCTTTCATGCGCTTTAAAGTTATCACGATTGCGAGGCTTCATGCGAGCTCGCAAACTGCTCTAACTACTTTTTCGGGTTTTCAACGCTAATGTAAAGCACCAAAAGTTGTAAAAAAAAACACGTAACCCACCACGCAACCAAGCTGCAATCTAATGATGAACTTTCATTAAATGTGCTTTAGAGTATCTTTGAGCTTTATTATATTGCGAACAAAATGAACAAAACTTGAAACTTATTTTTAAACATATGCTGGTTCCTATCCTTTACTTTTACAACACAATAAGCCAGCGAATCGTTTAACCTTTCCAGCTGGACTATAATTTTTGTGTGACAACTTTTACAACCGTAAAGCATCTTGTTTTGGTTCTTGTTATCATATAGACACTGAATCTATAGTAAAATTTGTTTCACTGCTGTATGTCATACGTTTCTAATGTTTTAGTTCTGAATTGACGTGTTTTGTAATTTTTTACACAAACGTTTTCCTTAATTGTATGACCATGTACCGAGGTATGTAGTTCTTTCAAATTTTTTTATGAGTGAGCATTGTGAGTTATGCATTAAGTAAGTAAGTAAGAGCATTATGAAAGCAAAACTGAGTCTTTTTTTTATTGCTAGTTCTCGTCATTTTTGCTAATCGTCTCTCGATTTGTAATTGCATTCCTAACATGCACTCATCAGTTGCAGCAAAGGCGAACCCGTGGCAAATGTATGACGAACAAGAAGGGGTTGTAATAGAAGCTTCCGATACCAACTGTAAATTATTTAAATTAAACAACAATTTAGAGAAAAAAAATTCTATGGTTAAAAATACTTTTGAACATTTTCTACACATTCTTCAAATATAAGTTGCATATAAATTCAAACATTAATGCCCAGAAATTATTTTTTGGGATGTGCAAACTCCAATATCAAATATTTGAGCAGCACAGGAATGTGATACTCAAAGTGAGGTATCGTTATGATGGAAACAATGATGGACAGCTTCAAATTGCGTATACATGGCATGTTTTTATTTCATGTCTTCATGGCCAGTCCCTGGCCATGCTGCTATTTCATTTTAGATGTTTCCCATGATGTACTAGAATAAATCTCTATCTATATAAATTTCAACATCTCATGTCATGGTGTTTGTTGCCAGCAACCTCCATCATTTTCAACGAAATTTTGCCAATAACTTATTTTGGCATGAGAATGGGTTTGAAGACTTACAGAATGCGCAGATATTACACTGACCTTTATTTTATTGCAATATTCTAACTCTCATACAAGATTGTTCTTTTTGTTCCCATAACTTTGACATACGGTGTGAAGTGCAGTTTACACGTTAAAACCCGCTAGCAAACTCGAGCAGTTTGCAAGCCCGCACAAGGTTTCGCTATCGTGATAACTTTTTAGCACATTTTATAAAGAAACAGATATCTCCCGATACACGCGATTTTGGTACACGGTATTTTTTAAATTAAACAAATTGTACTCATAAGACACATCGAAAGTCAAATGCAAAATAACTTTCCCTTGGTTGAATTTTAAAAACCATTTTAAAAGGTACAGGTAGTCCTCGATACACGCCATACTCGCTATACGCGGTTTTGTTAATTTGACAATTTTTATACTAATATGATGCATCAAATGTCTGACTAAAATAAATTCCCTTTTAGGCGATTTTGAAAAACCATTTTAAGTGAAACAAAATTGTATGTTTTGTTGAAATCAGATCAAATTACTATTTCAATTTCTAAAACCCACCCTTTCAAGCAGAGTGGTACCAAAATTAGCTATAATTTAAGCTTAAACATAAAAATTCGAGATACGCTATTGCCTCCTGTCCGCATAAATAGCGTACATCGGGGAATACCTGTATAAAATTGGAATTCTCAGTTGAAATCAGATCAAATAACAAATTAAGTGGCTTAAACCTACTACTTCAAGCAACATGATTTGCAAATTAGCTATAATTGAAATGAAAATCTCAAAACTCGTCTTACGCGAATATTCGAGATACGCGATGGCCTCCAGTCCGCATTAATATCATATATCGGGAAGTACCTGTATCTGGTATATGGTACATGGGTGCGATAAACTCTGTGTTAAAACAAAACTCAGTGGTATACAAACGGATGATTGTCATAGCAGATTTGAATTTCATAAGGTAATTACGACCGATAAAAAGAATCGAAGCTTTGTGTTAAAGTCATTGTTATCATTTTAATCATTGTTTTTTACTCCTAACATTGCATATTCTACAATTTTTAATTAAAACGAGACATCAATTTTATCCCGTGTGAAACCAGATAATTCAACTTGTTATAAACATGTCGGACCCCTGATACCATAGTAGTTGAATATTTTCTCGGTTCCACCAGAGCAAACCGCTCAGAATGTTTTACACTTCAAACCGACGCCAGTGTTATATTTTCGATGATTTCTATGAATCTCGTCCAAGTGCATTAAAAAACATTCTAATATATTGTGGAAGTGGTTATTGACTAGGAAACATCAGAAATTTATCATATTTTGCTCTGAATTATATTAAAATTTGTCTTTTATTTTGTACCGTACGAAGGATACCAACATCTACAGGGTGGCATCGTAAAAGTGATACACCTATTCGAGTACCCCAGTATTGTGTTTTCTGACACTGTGTGTCAAAGTCATGGGCATATTTTGACAGCTTTATTTGTTTACTATTTCTCGTGAAAAACGTATACTTAGTTTTCATTTCAGTTTTCTCATATATTATAATGGATTCAAGTCGCGAACAAATAAAAATCTTGCATTTTCATGCATTGATAAACATGCAGATCAGGCAGAAACTATCTCAATTTAAGTCGATTATTCGTCTACCGGACCATCAAGCGATACGAGGAGACAGGCACAGTTGTTCCAAAGAAGAAACCGGGCAAAAAACGAAGCGTCGAGTCGGGAAGAAAAATGGCGAGTTAAATGAACATGAGTCACTTTTCCATGCAAAGCATTCTGAAAAAGGACCTTGGTTACAGAGCGTTTAAAAAGCAAAAAATTCACGGCTTAACCAGCAAAAATATTACCAAAAGGGTGACCAGGTCTCGCTTGTTGCTGAAGACGCACGCAGGCCACAACATCATCTTTGCAAACGAAAAACTGTTCACTCTGGAGGAAGCCTTGAATAAGCAGAATGATAGTATTCATGGAGCATGTATTCGGGACATAACAGCCGATAAAAGAACAGTCGAACGATATAAAAATGCGTCTGTTGTGATGGTTTGGGGAGCTATCTCGGCCAAAGGGAAGTTTCCGTTATTATTTATCGACAAAGGCGTGAAGATCAACAAGGAGTACATTGTAGAATACGTTCTTGAAGGACACTTGAAACCATACGCTTAGAAGCTTTTTGGCAACGACAGCTTTTGCTTCCAACAAGATTCAGCTCCAGCCAAAGGCTCAATAAGGCTTCGATCGTTCAGAAGTTGGGCAAGGACCATTTGCCATGTTTTATCATCGCAATGGCGCATGCATCGGAATGGCCTACGTCGTCTCCAGATTTAAACCCGTTGGACTTCGGCATATGGGGATACATGCTTAGAAAGTTAGGCGACATCAAACATTTGCATTTGGACCGATTCAAGAAACGGTTGTTAAAGATATGGGAGGAAATGCCGGATGAAGTTGTGCGTGCGGCCTGCATGATTTCCAAAAGCGCCTTAGGGCGGTTATCAAGTGTAAAGGTGAAAGATTTGAAATAAATTAAGTGAAATGCAAGTTTAGTACCAATAGAAGCTATTTAAATCGATTCCTAAGAGAAATCAAACCTGGTGTCAATTTTATTACAAAAACAAAGTGTATCACTTCTACGATGCCACCCTGTATAGTCATGTATCCAGACCATGAAACAAGTTCAAAACTAATGAAAACGTTTTTTTTTTTGTAATAATTTGACGATTATAAAAGGAATCTTGAGTTTGTTCGGATTTTGAATCAAATCATCTGTAGTTTTAATCATGCGCTTGAAATTGTCAAGAATGTAAGTCAAAATATTGATAATTCATGAGATTTTACAATGTTTCGATTAAATTAATTAGAAACCATCATTTTTTTTTGCGATCATTAAGTGAGTTATACAGAGATTTGACAGATACCAATTGAAAAAGTATGATGATAGGAAAACCTAAAAAGGCAATAAAATAACTAAGTTTTAATACAATATGCTTTAAAAATATTAATAATCAAAGTAATATTTATGTTTACAAAGCATTCTGTAGGATTCCACGCTGGTTTAGAAGGACCTCGCAATTCGAATTTTCTATGAATGCAAAAGTTTGGAAATTTGAAATATAAACCCGAAACCGGTAACAAGCATCAAGCAAGCATGAATATGTAAAAATTAATTCCAACTCCAAATTCTGTGCTGTTCACTGAATGCCATATATTTTCTTGGGATACAAACTTCATTTGGGATACTGGCTAAGCGTGCTCCGCGAGCGATGTTTCCGTTTTAATTTTTTACAATTGGTGATTGTTCCCCAGCTTTCGTTATCATACAAATGTTTCCCAGTTATTATCCAGGACAAACACCCTGGGATCTCATGAACACCCGCCCTCTACGTTACGCTAGCATTACACGTAACGCCTGTTTAGCGCAAACCCAAGCAGCATTTTTTAACGCCTGGTTTTACCATCGTGGATAAGCAAATTGATAGATTATTAATCATGTCTTAATATTGATTATTTGTATGTGTTCTAAAATAACAATATAGAACACAAATAAAAAGAAGTTCAGGATTTTTATTTAAAATGAATACATTGATAATTTATGTGCATAAAAAAGTTATCACATAAATATTAACTTATTATTGTTCACATCAATTAGAGTTCTAACAACTTAAAGAAATGCTTTTAGAACAATTAAAAACATAGATATGGATTTTAGCATATGAAACTTATTTATTCATATGCCATCTTTTGGTAAAACTAGAATATTGAACATTATAAAAGTATTTATCAACCTCGTTAAGAGCCCTTAAAAGCCCTCGCACCCAAAACAATTATCTTTCAAAATGCCATAAACGTAAACTTTATGAGCAGTTAATTTATTTCACAGGTTAATTTATTTCCATATACTTTCAATATTTTATATTTTATACTTTGGCAATGTTACTCCAATTAAAGGCTTTGAGGGTTTTTAATAACTTTAAACTGTAAGACTATTTTTGTTTTCATAGTGTTTTATGCAAATAAAAAATCTGTGTTTTACTTCAAATTTTAAAATTATCACATTTCAATTGATTTACCCTAGAGCAAAAAGCTTATATTTTCATCAAATTGTTTAAAAATTCATTTGAGTAATGTACAGTGGTCGATCGCGAAGCTGACGCAACCTCTATAAAATGATGCTTGGGAATTTTAAAAGGCAAGTAACGCTTCTCCTTTGTAACGTAAAGGCTGAGCCTTACTTTAACCAATTATTTAGATGGCGTTACTATTGTTGCAGGGACTTTGATCACCACTAGATGGCGTTATTGAATGTGGAGTTGCACATGCGTTAGGGGCATTTCATTTATTTTTTTTTATTGGCATCCTACATTGCTAATGAAAAATATTTTTTAAAAAAATTATAAAATGCTACATATATTTCATGGTTATTTAAATGAAGGGTGAAGGGAAACATTATTGAGTGTTGTTTATTATATGAATGTTCCTAATTTTTGGTCCACCTTTTTTAAGCCATTCTCACGTTTCCCGATATATTGAAATCCAAACTTTTGTGAAAACCTAGCCTTACCTCAACACACAACATTTTTCGACAACCAACACTTCCAACATTTTACCGTAGTTAACGAAAAACGGTAACGTGTCCTTTAGCGTTTCCAGAAAAAAAGGTCAACACACAGGTATCACTGCTTACATTTGCTATGGTAAACCAACCCTCTTTACCAAGCTACCTGGAAATTTTACACATCGCTCTGATATGCTGCATTTTGTAGAATCGCAGGGTTTAGAATTGAAAACAGTAAATGATGCTTTTTGTGCCCAAAGGAGGCAAATTTTTTCATTTACATTTTGTACACACTTTCAATCACGGTTCTATATTAGAAAATGTTCTTACTTCTGGTTGTCCCATATCAGCATGAATCAAATAAAATGTCTTTGGCAGTTATTTGTCGCCCTGAAAAGGACGGTTTTGGGTTTGAGATGAAAGAAGCTTTGTCGCCACGTAGTTTAAGCCTTCTTTTCGGTCTTCTTGGGCAGCAGCACGGCCTGAATGTTGGGCAGCACACCACCCTGAGCGATGGTCACTCCGGACAGCAGCTTGTTCAACTCCTCGTCGTTGCGGATGGCCAGCTGCAGATTGACGCGGGATGATGCGCGTCTTCTTGTTGTCACGGGCAGCGTTTCCGGCCAACCTCCCCACATTCAGCGGCCAAGTATTCCATGACGGCTGCCAGATACACGGGCGCTCCGGCACCGACGCGCTCGGCATAGTTACCCTTGCGCAGGAGACGATGAATACGGCCAACGGGGAACTGAAGACCGGCACGATTGGAACGGGACTTTGCCTTTCCCTTTACCTTTCCTCCCTTTCCACGGCCAGACATGTTTAGATTTATTGGGGAACGTTTGTAAGGGATCACGAACAACACGATGTTCTCTTTGACAAGGGTTTTTTTTAATGGAGCATCTCGACCCGACCGATGCGTATATAGCAGCTTATTCGTGCTGCGCGATACTCGTTTGGAATTTTTTCGAGCTGCACGATACGTATCCTCTCTCACGGCCCGTTTATAAGCGATCGGAGAGCTCGGATTTTTTCTAGAACGCAATCACCCCTTGAATCGAACACATCGTGTCCCAGTGTTGAGTGAATTTTTCGGTCGAAATGGCACCCAAAACCAGTGGAAAAGCTGCGAGAAGTCTGGCAAAGCCCAGAAAAATATTTCCAAGTCCGACAAGAAAAGAAGAGCGCAAGACCCGCAAGGAAAGCTACGCTATTTACATCTACAAAGTGTTGAAGCAAGTCCCCCGGATACTGGCATCTCTTCGAAGGCCATGAGCATCATGAACAGTTTCGTTAACGATATCTTCGAACGCATTGCTGCCGAGGCATCCCGCTTGGCGCATTACAACAAGCGTTCGACGATCACGTCCCGCGAAATCCACACCGCTGTTCGTCTGCTGCTGCCTGGTGAGCTTGCCAAGCACGCCGTCTCCGAAGGAACGAAGGCTGTCACAAAGTACACCAGCTCGAAGTAAGCCACTGAAATGATTGGCTTCTTACATACATGAACTCTCTTAAATCGGTCCTTTTCAGGACCACAAACCACATTCAACAAAGAATTATCCTTCATTTCATCCGCAATGGTTGGAAGCGTTTTCCGAAGTGAAATTGTAAATGAAGTTTCGTGTATCATGATTTATGCATAGAAATCGTTTCGTTCGTTGTATGAAATCATTTTTTTATTTAAATTTTCCTCGCGCGTACGAGGATAATTTATCGACAAGCAACCACTTGCAGCTTATGTGTCGTGAGTTAAATGTTGTAATAGATTTGTTCGATTTTAATGTTGCTTTATAAGTATTGAAGATCGTTTTTCGTATATGTTTGCATTTTCGTGCCCATGAGTAACAGTAAGCTGTTTGTGTCGAACATTTGTTGTAAAATATATAGTCATACTATTCGTTCATGGTTTGTTGTAAGCTGCGATGTTGGTAATATAGTGTATAGGTAATATCGATGGAAATATTATATGGTAAAATATCCCAAATCCTCAGCAGCCTTTAAAAAGCGAAACTTTGTCAAAAAAAGTTAAATTACCTCCCATAACGATGATTGTTTTGAAACGAATATTCCAGTTTTCATGATTATCTCGTACAACAAAACGACATACGCGTTAGCTTTACATTCACATGTACCATTTCAAAATGATAATCGAAAGAAAATTCTTGATATGTTCAACAGTATTGGTGGTCCTGAAAAGGACCGTTTTGAGAAGGAAATGTCCCGTTGAGACAGGGACTGCTTCCGGATGCATGGACGATTAGGCACGCTCTCCGCGGATGCGACGGGCCAGTGGATGTCCTTGGGCATGATGGTGACCGCGCTTGGCGTGGATGGCGCACAGATTCGTGTCTTCGAACAGACCAACCAGGTACGCCTCGCTGGCTTCCTGCAGCGCCATCACGGCTGAGCTCTGGAAGCGGAGATCAGTCTTGAAGTCCTGGGCGATCTCACGCACCAAGCGCTGGAAGGGCAGCTTGCGGATGAGCAGCTCGGTCGACTTCTGGTAGCGACGGATTTCTCGGAGGGCCACCGTTCCCGGACGGTAACGATGCGCTTCTTCACTCCTCCGGTGGCCGGGGCACTTTTACGAGCAGCCTTGGTGGCCAGCTGCTTGCGAGGAGCCTTACCTCCAGTCGATTTACGAGCGGTTTGCTTGGTACGAGCCATTTCACTGCGGGAGCGTAGGTTTCGTTGAGCACGGAGCAAACTTGTTTCTTTAACAAAAGTTGAACGTTGAATGAGGAAACTGCTCGACCACAGCTCTATTTATGCGCTTTTCAACCCCTATTTTCTCTCATCTTAAGAGCAAGAGGGAATGCGTGGATGAAAAAGTATAAATAGGGACGTTGAGCTCGAAAACGCTCATTCGTGATCGTCAATTTAAGTGTGAACATCGTGCACGTACAATCCTGTGCTCATCATGACTGGAAGAGGAAAGGGAGGAAAAGGTCTGGGTAAAGGAGGAGCCAAGCGTCACCGAAAAGTGCTGCGGATAACACATCCAGGGCATTACCAGCCCGCCATCCGCCGTTTGGCTCGGCGCGGAGGAGTGAAACGTATTTCCGTCGCCTCATCTACGAGGAAACCCGTGGCGTCCTGAAAGTGTTTCTGGGAGAATGTGATTCCGTGATGCGGTCACTTACCTGAACACGCCAAGCGCAAGACCGTCACTGCTATGGATGTGGTGTATGCTCTGAAGCGTCAGGGCCGTACTCTGTACGGTTTCGGAGGTTAAATTCAACGTGCTCTCACAAACCTCCAAATGGAGTCTCAAATCAAACGGTCCTTTTCAGGACCACAATACATTACTCAAGAGCTGTGTCTTTCGCAACATTCAACATTATTATTTGAGAAAAAAGTTCTATGATATATACTCGCATACAAGCACTCACACTGCCTGCATATTCAGTGCATTTACATTCAATGGTGTTTTGTAAATCTGTTTTTTTAACTTATACCTATGCGTTTGAAGCTTACTAAAGCGACGATTGAAGCGTTTGTTTAAAGAAATAATTTTTATTTATTTTTTTATATATTGATTTATATTTATATTTTCTAATAAAAATATTTTCTTTTCAGGCAAATCTCGCATCCCTCTTGAAGCAATAATCGCCGCGTGGAGCATACCGTTTTTGCATCAGCTCAAATCTGACCAACACATGCGCATCGTTCATTGATACTTGCGATAACTCATCAAAAGAAGAAAACGGGTGAAAAAACAACACTGTTCACATGAGGTTTGTGATTTATTATAACGCAACAGCTAACACGCGTCAATGCTGCCTTTGAATCCGTAATCACTCAATGCTAATTTCAAAACTATCAAGCTACGGAGTAAATAGGGCGCTAGTTCATTTGCTCTCTTGTTATTTAAGTGATGAGCATATTACAGTGAATATTTCCCTCCTCTCTATCTGCACATTCACCAACCCGTCCGGGTTCCACAATGCAGCATTCTCGCCCTTTTCTTTTTAACATTTTCATAATGATGTTATTCACGTTATGCCGGATTGCGAAAAATTGTTTTATGCAGGTGATATGAAAATGTTCCTACCGGTATCAGATCAAACCAATTCTTTAACTCTTCAAATCTGTTTAACTTGATTTAACGCGTTGTGTATTCCATTGTAGCGTCTCAACATATCAATATGTTCTGTTACATCCTACACTAGGAAAGATTTCCCATTATTTGCGAATATAAAATTGATGAAAATAGATCAAGCCGCGTAAAAATGTGATTCATGATTTAGTGCGCTCATGAGAATGCAGACTAACGTTATAGAACCACTATAAAGCAATACTTTAAAAAGCTTTCCGTTTGTTAGGATTCATTT